>NC_138548.1:126279677-126532120 GCF_964273705.1 Natrix helvetica
GAGGTGTTCAATTTTCCATCTTGTATTATTTTCAATCAGCAGGGAGACTTTGCTGATTGGATTTAAGAGAACTGAAGTCTAACACCTCTAGGAAACAGAGTGAGGAAAAAAAAAACTACCCTATGTAATATTCCACAATATTCTGCAGAGTTTCTTTCTTTCTTGTCATTTGTCTCCTTACCTTGGCTCATCCAGAGATCGCCTGTATGTTCTTGGTTCCACCTGTTGGCTGGCTGGGCATTTGAAGTTACCAGCACCCCAAAGCTGCTCTTTCCCCTGCTGTGTAACAGTTTCATAGCCAATGGAAAGTTTGGGGTCATTGTGACATCAGAACCTAAGCTTTTCTTAAAGATCTGAGAAAAAGTATCATATAAAAGACAATATTTGGGAATTTGTAAGTTAATATTCTCTGTGTAGTCAACCGTTGCTTCTATTCTTGAACTAGTTTGTTACTACAATCCAAATTGATGATATGAGCCTTTCCAATAATCATTTTGTCATGTCTTTTCTGCCAGATATCCCTGTTTATTGTACAATATCAACAACAAATCAATATGCGGTTGCAGAATGTTGTTATGTTGGAAAACTTTGCTTCAAGATTATATAATTCTTAAATTCTGTCCTGCTTTTGATTTAGAGACAAATGGAATGTTCATTCCAGCATCCTCCTCCTGCTCTTATAGGACTTCATTTATGTTTTCTATGTCACTCCATCTCCCAGCATATGTTTCATTCACTTACACACACACACACACACACACACACACACACACATGGGAGGGAGGGAGGGAGGGAGAGGGAGGGAGGGAGAGGGAGGGAGAGGGAGGGAGGGAGGGAGGGAGGGAGAGAGAGAGAGAGAGAGAGAGAGAGAGAGAGAGAGAGAGAGACTTGTAGAACTTGTTTGCAAGGTCAGCAATATAATTTAAAAGTTATATTAACACGTAGCTGCTGCATTTGTGCATGGGCAAAAAAGGAGTTTTGTGATTTCTGTGTATTCGGTAATAATTTCAAAACTCACCCAATTAGCAAGAATGCTTTTGCAAATGTCCTAACAAACGCACACAAATACATGCAGACAAACATCTGGGCTATATGTATAATTTGGGGAAAAATTTCTTCTTATAGGAAGGAAAGGAGAGAGCTTGCTGTTTTAGTACTGAAAGCTGGAAAGGGGGAGGAGTGCATTTAGTGACTGAAGCCCTGATTGGATTGGAATATTTGTGCTGAACTAATGATGGCCTAAATCAGTGACCCTTTTAGACACCAAGGGCCCAAACTGTGTGTATATGCTTGCCCAACCCGAAATATGCGTACATGTGCATGTGCATGCACGGACATGCGTGCATGCACAGCAGAGATCTGAAGACCAACTGGCCAGGGGGAGGCGAGGCATCCCAACACCGGCAGCACAGCAAGAGGTGAGATCTTTTTCTTTTGTGAGCTTCTGTTTCATTGCTTGCAGGGAAACAGAAGCTCAGGAAAGAAATGCCACGGAGATCTGACCTGGGGCGATGGCATGCGTGCCAGCAGAAAGGGCTCTGCGTACTACCTCTGGCATGCCTGCCATAGGTTCACCATCATGGGCCTAAATACTAGACCCCAATTGTATGAAATGCATATTCAAATTGCTATGGATAAGGACAAAATGAAGGAAATGTAAGTTGGATTTCAACTATGCCAGGAATTATATCTGCTTGGAGCAGATTGTAGCATGGCAGATAATCATTAAATAACAAGTGAGGAAAAAATAATTGAAAAGCAACTCTAGAGAATGATTAAAATTTTATTTGAGAAGGGATTGCCCGAGTAGTAAAGCAACTGATAAATTACTTATACAGAGAAATGAAGTATTCATACTGTATTATAAATATTCAGTGTTAATACTCATCACCTTCCTCTTCTTCTCCTTCTCCTTCAATGCTATCTGTGCCCACCTCTTCATAATCCTTCTCCAGGGCAGCCATGTCTTCCCGAGCCTCAGAGAACTCCCCTTCTTCCATCCCTTCCCCAACATACCAGTGCACGAAGGCCCGCTTGGCATACATTAGATCAAACTTGTGGTCCAGGCGGGCCCAGGCCTCAGCAATGGCTGTGGTGTTGCTCAGCATGCACACTGCCCGCTGAACTTTGGCTAGGTCACCCCCAGGAACCACGGTGGGAGGCTGGTAGTTGATGCCCACTTTAAAGCCTGTAGGACACCAGTCTACAAACTGGATAGTTCGCTTCGTTTTAATGGTGGCAATGGCAGCATTGACATCCTTAGGCACCACATCCCCTCGATACAAAAGGCAGCAGGCCATGTATTTGCCATGGCGGGGGTCACACTTCACCATCTGGTTAGCAGGCTCAAAGCAAGCATTGGTGATCTCAGACACAGAAAGCTGCTCGTGGTAGGCCTTCTCTGCAGAGATGACTGGAGCATAGGTAGCCAGAGGGAAATGGATACGAGGGTAGGGCACTAGATTGGTCTGGAACTCTGTCAGATCTACGTTCAGAGCCCCATCAAAGCGCAGTGAGGCAGTGATGGAGGACACAATCTGGCCAATCAGCCTATTCAGATTTGTGTAAGTTGGCCGCTCAATGTCCAGATTCCTTCGGCAGATATCATAGATGGCTTCGTTGTCCACCATGAAAGCACAATCTGAGTGCTCAAGAGTGGTATGTGTGGTGAGGATTGAATTGTAGGGCTCCACCACAGCTGTTGATATTTGAGGTGCTGGGTAAATGGAAAACTCCAGTTTGGACTTCTTGCCATAATCCACAGAGAGCCTTTCCATCAACAAGGAAGTAAAACCTGATCCTGTGCCTCCTCCAAAACTGTGAAAGATGAGAAATCCCTGCAATCCTGTGCATTGATCTGCCTGGAGAAATGGGGGGGGGGGGGGACAAATGGGAACAGTAAGTTGGGTTTAAGAAATTAGGTGGAGTGGCCTGAAGCATATCCAAGACTTTTGGCCATGCATAATCTCCACTCCTGTAAATTAACCGGGACCCCTTCTATATTCTTAAAGACCAAGCCAACCCAATCCTACCAACAGCATTCCTTATCATCAATTTCAATTACCAGCTTTCGGATCCTGTCCAACACCAAATCAATTATTTCTTTGCCAATAGTGTAGTGACCACGAGCATAGTTATTGGCAGCATCTTCCTTTCCGGTGATCAGCTGTTCTGGGTGGAAGAGTTGACGGTATGTGCCAGTCCGAACCTCATCTAGAATTCAAGGTACAGAATAGATCAGACCATTCCCATTTTAATCAGCACTCTTCTTAAGTTCTGAAATTTGCACACTTCTTTTTATTTATCTGTAGTATTTTTAGCTGCTTTCCTTGAGAGATCAAGGCTTGCTAGTTATTATGGTTGCTAGAGGTATGGAACTGGTGAAGCTTTGAGAAACTTTTTAGAAGACACGGAGTTCTTAACTATCCAATAAACTGCTGTCATTATACAGAAATTTGGGGGAATGGTTCAGTGACCTAGAGGTGGCGCTCTCGCCTCACAATCAGGAGGCTGTGAGTTCAATCCTAAGTAGTGGCAGATATTTCTCTCTCTGGGCACAATGAGCATTGGCAACAGGAAGGGCATCCGGCCAGTAAAACACTCAGCTCCATTCAGTTGTCCCGACTCCACCCCAATGCAAGAGATTACAGCAGGGGTGTCCAAACTTGGGAACTTTAAGACTTGTGGACTTCAACTCCCAGAATTCCCCAGCCAGCCATGCTGGCTGGGGAATTCTGGGAGTTGAAGTCCACAAGTCTTAAAGTTCCCAAGTTTGGACACCCCTGGATTACAGCATCATTAAAATACCCCCAAAAAATTGTGCTGAAATTTGGGGGCATACAATAGTTAATTTTAATTTATTATATCTATACCACAAAATCCAATGGTGTGGGCCGTCTTTGGATTCTGAAAAGTACCCAGACAAAATCACACAGATTTACCTCAGAATGACTGAAACAGGTTTCCCTCCTAATAGGCACCACTCACCAATCACAGTAGGTTCTAGATCCACGAAAACAGCTCGGGGCACATGTTTCCCAGCTCCGGTCTCACTGAAGAAGGTATTAAAGGAGTCATCTCCACCTCCAATAGTTTTGTCACTGGGCATCTGCCCATCTGGCTGAATTCCATGCTCCAGACAGTACAGTTCCCAACAAGCATTGCCAATCTGCACACCAGCCTGGCCGACGTGGATAGAAATGCATTCACGCTGAGGAAAAAACAAACAAAATCCATTATCAGTGTAGAAGGCTACCTGGGGTCAGAAACAGAGTACAGAATATAGTGAGGCAACTGCTGAATGTGGTGAGCTACCCCAAAATGATGGATGATTAATCTTCTAAGCAGTGAAGCATTCCTAGAGTCTGTAGGCCAAGCACACTAGTTATCATAATAACCTGCAAGGCAAGGGAGGTTATTACACATTTCCTGAGATTTTCCTGGCCCTGCTACTTGGCTTGGGCATTCTGGCACATATTCTGGTTCCCGTCCAATAGTTTAGTCCCGGCACACTATTCCCAGCAAGTATCTGGGAAATATTCTGTACTCAGTCAGGTTCAAAGTTTATAGTTATAAGGACAGAATAGTCTCCTCTCTCAAGTTTCCAAGAGATGCAGACAACGGAGTAGACAAGGTAGACAAGGTAGACAAGGTAGAAAACCACCTGGGATAGAATGACTTTTTTCTAAACCTCCTAGAACTGGTCAAAATGTATCTTCCTTCCTTTCATTTATCCTCTGCTGTAGCTAATTAATTAGACCAACTGTGTTTAATCCGGAAAAATTGAAGGAATATTTTTGCCCAAGGTCTGCAGGTAGACGTCTGTAAGGTCATTACCATGTGCCAAATAACATGTCATCGGAAGGAAACCATGGGGCTGCTTTTGGATCAGTGATGGCAAACCTTTTTCTTATGGCGTGCCAAAATTGCGCACACATGCCCACACCAATGCAATCCTCCCCACCCTCCTGTGCATGTGCACATGCCCCCCCCCCATGAACATGTGCGCCCCTCCCCAGACTCCAGAGACTTTCCTGAAGCCTGGGGAGGCTGAAAACAGCCTCCCCCAGCCCTCCGGAAGGGCGGAAAATCAGCTGGCCGGTACACACATGTGCGTCAGAGCTGACAGCCAGCAAATACGGCTCCGTGTGCCACCAATGGCACCTGTGCCATAGGTTTACCATCACGGTTTTAGATATGTTAAAATCTTGCACTGATCTCTTTTTCTCCAAGAAGGGTAACTTTATGCACATTTTCTTATACATGTATTTGCATTAGATTTATACCTTGCCTTTCAGTTTACATCCTTCAAGTTTGTCCTTACTAAACTTGAAAACACATTCCCCCCATATATATGTGTGTGTGTTGTATTTGTGCTGATAAATAAATAAAGGGAGACTAGTATAGATCCATTTCGAGCTATTTAGCTCTCATCAGCAAGCCATACCCTTACTGGGATTTGAACCTGGGCTGTATTACACACTAGGCAAGAGTCTTAGCCACTATGCCACAGGCTTCTCCTCCTTTATCAGCTGAGCCAGGGAAATAAGTATGTGTTTGTGTTACAACCCCTGGTATGCTTGAAGATGGCAGGTGAGATCCTGCCGAAACGTTGCAAAGACAATCTCAACCTTACACGGGAAAAGACCCGAATACAACAAAACCAGCATATATATATACACATACACATACATACATACATACATACATACTTACATACATACATGCGTAAACCCCAAGCATAGTAAAGCTGCTGAAATCCTAGCACGTAGGAGTGTTACAGACAACAGTTTTATTCCATATTTCTTAAGCTGGAAATGACCCCTGTACTTAGAAAGCCCTTGTTGAAATGGTGATTCAGTTTCAGATCATGAGTGAATTTGAAGGCTGATGGTGGTTTGACTCCACTCCTGCAAGTCTAGCACTCTGTTTCCCCACCGAAATGCTCTTCTTTGAATCGAGGACATGCCTGGTGGGTTACCAAAATCTGTTTTGGGGCATTGTGATTAAGTATCCACAGGTCACCCAAAGTGCTTTCAAAAATATAGTGTTGATACAACCTGTACTGGAACAAAAACTAAGCAAAATTTTAAAAAGAGAGATAGAATAAGCTGGAAAAGAAAAATACCCCCCCCCCCCAGCCCCAGCAACTTCAACCTCTCCATCCTGAACATCTTTCAAATATGTGAAATTCCCAAAATTTCTAGCAACTTCCTGGGAATTCTGGGAATAGACAACCTTAGATCCAGAGCTGCTCAAGTTAGTGAAAGTTATTCCCCTTCAATGTTATGAAATGCTTGCTTCTTCTCTCTTTTTTATGCATTATATGTTTTAAGATTTATTTCAGCGCAGACCTGGATTTCCACAGAAAAGTCTTGCATTACATATTGCAGAGAGAGAGAGAGAGAGAGAGAGAGAGAGAGAGAGAGAGAGAGAGAGAGAGAGAGAGAGAGAGAGAGAGAGAGAGAGAGAGAGATATCACAACCAGAAAACTACAAAAAAATAAATCAAAGATCCCTTCCATCTCCAGCTTAGCAGTCCAAGCAAGAACTCACCATCTTGCAAAACTTCTTTGACCTGGCAAGTGAAGAGCCCAGTGGACGAAGGTTGGGAATTACGCTGCCCTTTGGAAGGCTCGCTTTTATAGCATTGCCAGCAGAAAAAAACAAAGCTTTGTTGTTAGAAACGGCTTCAGGTTAGCTTTTTTCAGAATGGTTACTGAGTTACAGCCCAGCTCAACAATCAGTAATGAACGCAAAGCTAAGCCTTGGTTACAACTAACAATTCTATTATAACTAACCCAGAGTGTGTACATGTGTTGGAGAGGGAGCACAAACAATATTCCTGCCACAGAAAATGCTCATTATGTTGTTCAGTCAAGATGCCTGGCCAAAGCAAGGCTGAACTTAGTGGCTTCTAAACATCATCTTGAGCATTGTATTTTGGTTTAACTGTCTTATTTGTTTAATTTCCCTGGTTGTTCTTCAGAACATGGGATGTTAATGACTATACTGTCATTTTATTGTAACATTATATTTGTGCTGTTGCATTTTAGTCTGGAGAGCATGTCTAGGGCAGAATATATAAGGCTACTAAAATAAATAAGCAAAAGTAAATAATTATGGTACCTCTTATACTAGCTAGATAGACAGTTTGATCTAGAGATTAAGGCACCAGGGTAGAAAGTGGGAGACCATGAGTTCAAGTCCTGCCTTAGCAGGAAAGCTGGCTGGGTGACCTTGGGCCAGTCACTCCCAACTCATCTCAGAAAGCTGTTGCTGTGGGGAACATATGAGGATAGGGGTTTGGTTACATGTTCCCTGCCTTGAGTTATTTGTAAAAATCATAAAGGCGGGATATAAATAAATAAATAAAATAGGCTGCTAGGTTTTTCAAAAGTGTGCAACAGAGCCCAGGATGCCATGAGAATGCGATGAGGTTCTGCAAGACACTAATGACATTTAGAATGAAAAAAAAAAGTTCACTTCAAGACATCAAATTGCAGCTGCTAGAGGTTTACATTTTGGTCCAAGATTCTGGGGTGGTTGTTTTTTTCAATAAACAGTTTCCTCAGCCTGAAACCCTGGGATAGTGTATATAGTTCAGAGCATGGAAATTATGTCACAAGGAAAGCAAATCTGCCTGAGCAGAAAATATGGACTAGTAACACACTTCAGCCTGATTGCAGCTAAAAGAGAAAATACAGTAGTATCTACTTTGTGGGAAATGTAGCATAGGTCTCCTCAGTCCTGTGAGGCTTACTGAAGAGACAAGATATTTTTCCTGACAACATCAGCCTACAGCTCTGCAATAGCTCTTCTGTCCTGTCTAAACGATGTCCATGAAATGCAGAGTCCCATAAGTATTGTTTAAAAAGACAACAATGGTTCATTTCAACTTATCAATTCAACTATACGGGAGAGGAGAGGGGGATCCTCACTTTGATGAACATCTTCACCCCCTTATGTTGTTTAAGTAAGTGAAGTTTACTATGGGTTTATTTATAAATTTATCACCCATTATTTTTCCACAGTATGCTAAGCCAATGATTTACAAACTACCATGATTGTGTTCACACAACACATCAAGCCCAAACCAAACAAGCCGTGTTATGGTTTAATGTTTGTATGGACCCAGCCTATGAGAGCGAGAATGAAATGAGTCTGAAGATATTGGCAAAACTATTTGTAGGCTATGGTGAAACTCCTCATCTGAAATAACAAATGGAGACTTTGTTTCTAATTCTTTCCACTTTTTTATTCCTTTTGTAATGTTAGTAATTGTGATGTGGGCAACCTGTAGTTTGGGATATGAAGAAAACAAGAGATAGGATAGTGTAATTCTGAGTGGATAGAAGGCTTGGGTGAGTTTAGTGAAAATACAGTAATAAATTGAAAACATTCCCTCCTTACACTAAGGGCTGGACAAGAAGCAATGGATGGAAACTAATCAAGGAGAGAAGCAACTTAAAATTAAGGAGAAATTTTCTAACACTTAGAACAGTTAATCAATGGAACAACCTGCCTCAAGAAGCTGTGGGTGCTCCAACACTGGAAGGTATTAAGAAGAGATTGAATAACAATTTGTCTGAAATGGCTTAGGGTTTTCTGTGCATGAAGAAAAATCCAGTCTGATTCCAAACTGTGAGAAAGACCCTGGAAACAAAATGGAGACTGGCTGGTTGGAAAGAAGGTCTCTATTTGGTTTCCAGAAACTTCAGTGAAAGCGGCATGTTTCTGGGGTGGCTGACAAAATAGCTGAGTGAGTGGATGGATTTTTCTGGGATTTGGTGATTGAGATGGTCCAGGGGGTTGTGAAATGTAGTGGGACTTGTGCCTTTTACTATTTGAATGGTGGTGGTTTAATCTTATTATGTCCTGTGGGAAGAAATGTCCTTCTGGGTTCGGCTCCAAGTGGGGAAAAAGACACTGGAGACATGGAGGCTGCTTGGAAAGATGGTTTTAATGGTGGACAGGACCACATGGCTTGAGCTCCTGAACAGAAAAGGTGATCACATGCTTCAATGTTGGTGGAGAAGAAGAGAAGGGAGGACTGAGATGCTGAAACTCCCTGGTTTTATGCCCTCTCTGGCCTTTGATCTTGAGCTTGTCTTCTAATTGGTTGTCAGACTCCCATGGGGCCATGCAGGGGCAACTGTCTAGGCTGCGTTTTGAATCCAGGTTTGGTTGAGTTCTCAGATGCCATGTGGGGAGTTGGGTAAAGGGCCAATATTATCATGCCTTAATCCCATCCCCCTGGACCTGAAGGGGAGAACTCTTTATTATGTAAAGGGACTGGCTTGGCCACTTTAATGGCCCATTGATAAAGTGGGTGGGGGCAGGAAGCTACAGGGAGCTATTCTCTCTTTAAACATGTTTCTTCGTTTTCACATCCAGGGAAATGTAATATTCTGCCTTTTCAATATTTCCTAGGATATTTCATTTTTCTGGGAGAGGGCTGGGTGATAACTTTCCACAGTCCTAAAGGTCATATCCTCTCCTTAGAATTTGGAAGGGGGATGCAAATTCTTAACCCCATCTGGGGGAGCTGGGCTGAAGGCATTTTGTTTCAGAATAGGCTGGCCTGGATTTCTTAATGGGCACAAAATATCTCTCTCTAAAGACTTCAGGGCTCTGCTTGAGGCAGCTTCAGTTTTCCTATAGCAGGAAGACGGGGACTGCTTTCTGCCTTTAAGAGCACATTTCTACATTTCTCCTTTGGAAAAATAGAATATTCTGCCTCTTTTAATATTCCCCAAAATATTTTATTCTCTAGGAAGAGGGAGGGGTGTCTTCCCACACTTGCTTGAACAGGGGGGGGGGACAGGAGACCTCCAAGGTCCCTTCCAATATGTTATTCTATTATAGGAGCAGTAATTTTAAAAACAGCTTACTGCCACTGCATTCAAATGAATCCCATTATGTATGATTTATATTGTCTAATGTTTAACCATACACTAAAAGAAAAATCTCTATGTAGTACTGAAACTCTTGTGCCTGCAATCTTTATCTGGGTGAAAGAGTGTATCCTTGGGGGAAAGGGTTTCAGCCAAGATATGTCAAAATGGGCCAGTTTACAAAATGAATCCAATGGGACCCACGACTCCCGTGGAATTAAAATTTGGCAAATTTTAAGGCATAAAAATGATCATAAAGCATTTTGACATCATACAAAATGTCATAAAATATTTATGTGGTCAGCTACTGATGTTTGGCTGTGCTATACCATTCAAAATTGCCCACTTTCAAGAAAGCTACTTCTATGGATAACTTTCTGGTCTTTTAAGAACCTTTCAAGTACATTGTTGAAAGCAAAAAATGAGGAATCATTTGGTAAGGAAATATTTCCGAAACAATGTGTCATGTGTCTAGTCTATATAAAGTGTGTGTGTGTGTGTGTGTGTGTGTTCCAGCATAACTCTGGAACGCCTCAAGCAATTTCAACCAAACTTGGTAGACAGATGACTTACTCTCTGGAAAAAAAATACTGTGGGGGCAAGATACCCTTAACACCTCTCGAAGTGTGTGTGTTCTGTTAAGATACAGCCTGTTGTGCCTTAAAATGGCTTCTACTGTACAGCACAGCGGAGTTGCCATGGTAACAGCATCACAATACTCCACAAGGGGGTTCCCTCTGGTAAGGGGGAAAATCCAACATTAAAAATTAAATTTGGTCCAGACATTTTCCCCCTATAAATAAATACCCAGGCAATGCCGGGTTATCACCCCATTAAAATTAAAAAGAAAGCTATAAATACCATGAATCTGTACGTATTCATCAGGAATATTTAAAACTGACATAGCTCTGCCCTTTATCCCCTTGCTGGTCTCCCCCATGTCATCAAGCATCAGATTGATGAGAGGAATGGGTTAAGGCAGGAGTGGGTCCTGCATCCTATTTTCTGCCTGGCTTTCTCCTTGTGTGCATATGCACACAAGCCATTTACGTTTCATCTGCTGCTTGGTGGGTGCGTCAACTCCACAACAGAGCTCATATTGATAGGGCTTGTCTGGACTTGTGAAGACTTTTGTCGCTGGGACTCGGGAGGAGCAAGCAGCAGCATTGCCCACTCATGGTATGAAGCCAAGGAGGCAATGTCTGGCTTTGTTTCCAAGGCAACAGACAAGTCTAAACACAGAGCTGCTTCGAAAGAACCACAGAGGCCTGTTTGCAAACAGGAGCTGTTCCAAAGGGGTACAAACAGGACAAACAGGAGCTGTTCAAAAGGGGTAAGTGCTTCTTTCTGCTTTTAACTTAATGATTCCAGCAAGTTTTAATTTGGAGAAGCTGGTGAGTGATTTCTATTAACAGAAACTAATGGGCTTAGCTATAGCTTCCATCCAGCACCTTTCGTTCTTTGGATTGTGACGGATCCCAGCTGAAGTTTTCTGTCAAGCCAAGCAGCAGAAGCCCCAACCCTAGAGCCTTCAGCAAAGCGAGTATATATATATACACCCTGTTCTTGAAACGTGATCAGAGAAAGTTAACTTTTCTTTCTACTAGGGCACACACATTATAATCCTAGCTCCGTTTGCAAGAATATATTGTGCAACACTAAAGCAGGAGGAATTGAATGGCAAGATCACGGTCTCTGTGCCTGCTTGTAGAAAAAAGCCAACACAGTTCTAGGCTACATAAACAGAGGGATAGAATCAAGATCACGTGAAGTGTTAATACCACTTTATAATGCCTTGGTAAGGCCACACTTGGAATACTGCATCCAGTTTTGGTCACCATGATGTAGAAAAGATGTAGAGACTCTAGAAAGAGTGCAGAGAAGAGCAACAAAGATCATTAGGGGACTGGAGACTAAAACATATGAAGAACGGTTGCAGGAACTGGGTATGTCTAGTTTAATAGAAAGAAGGACTAGGGGAGACATGATAGCAGTGTTCCAATATCTCAGGGGTTGCCACAAAGAAGAGGGAGTCAAACTATTCTCCAAGGCACCTGAGGGTAGAACAAGAAGCAATGGGTGGAAACTAATCAAGGAGAGAAGCAACTTAGAACTGAGGAGAAATTTCCTGACAGAACAATTAATCAGTGGAACAGCTTGCCTCCAGAAGTTGTGAATGCCCCAACACTGGTAGTTTTTAAGAAGATGTTGGATAGCCTTTTGTCTGGAATGGTATAGGGTTTCCTGCCTAGGCAGGGGGTTGGACTAGAAGACCTCCAAGGTCCCTTCCAACTCTGCTATTGTATTGTATTGTATTGTATCGTATTGTATTGTATTGAATTGTATAACTTGTGAGTAAGTGACTGTTTGATTTGTATAACAATAAAATGTGTCAGGCTGTGTTATGTGATGGGAATTTGCTAGCAGCTAGCTCATGATCTGCTTCTGTTGCCAATTATTGTTTTACTAAGATTGAGGAGAATCAATTGTTTATGGTAATCAACACTTTTTGTTGAAATGTGTGTGTGCGTGCGTGTGTGCATGATGCCCGCGTGCGTGCGCAATTTACAATAACCTAGCCAGGCTGCAGTTCTATACTGCCTTTTTGCAATTCAGTGCTCCATTGTTAAACTGAGGAATTTTAACTTAGCAGTGTCCTCTGGTGTTAATTTATATTACTGCATGTATGAGGAATTGTCAGCTTCAGAACCCTGAAGTCATCAAACTCTTTTGTTGAGGAAAATTTACTTACTATCACATTGTTTCTCAATCTTGGCAACTTTAAGATGTGTGGACTTCAAATTCCAGAATTCTTCAGTCAGCATCCCCTACAGTTCAAGTTTATACATCTTAAAGTTACTAAGGCTGAGAAACACTGGAGTAGAGGGCTGGCATTGGCACACACCCCTTTGACAAGGAAGAACATGGTATGAGCCGCGGTGGCGCAGTGGTTAGAATGCAGTACTGCAGGCTACTTCTTCTGACTGCCGGCTGACTGCAATTTGGCAGTTCGAATCTCACCAGGCTCAAGGTTGACTCATCCTTCTGAGGTGGGTAAAATGAGTTCATTTAGTGACCATCCAAAGTTACAACAGCTCTGACAAAAGTGACTTATGACCATTTTTTATGACTTATGACAAAATTCACTTAACAACTGTTGCTTGACACCGGAAATGTGGGGCTCAACTGTGGCCATAAATTGAGCAGTACCTGAACATCTGTATTGTGCCAGGTTTTTTCCCCACCTTGTTGCTATTTCTTCTTTGTGTTTCTTTGGATCGGGCCCTCTCCCTGCCTTCTTTTATTTGCTTGCTGCTACATCTTTAATTGTAAAAGCCTGAAATGCAGGTAAAATGCATTCCATCTTCACCTCATTAGCCGAAAGTTGCTCGCTTGACAGGTTGCCAAACAGGACACAGGCAGCTCCAACCAGCGTGGCCAGCTAAACACACAGCTGCGTTTAGTTCAACAACTACAATTTACTATGGACAGCCAGAATAAAAATGTTTTGGATGAATTCCTGTGTGCTGGATAGTTTTCAAAAGCACAGGAACTGTACTCGAGAGGCAGGGAAACCATGATTTAGCAAAAAGTTGAGAATTACATTTTGGTCTCATGACACAACCAAGGAAGATAGGCTAAGTTTAACAAACACCAGTTGGATTTTATTTTATTTATTTTTGCTTCCCAACATATTTTGGGTTAGCAGCCCATATTTGGAGGGTAGTATAGAATAGTGTGACAATTTAATGATTTTATTCCAATAGTGAGCAAAAGTTAGATTGTGATCTGCCAAAATTTATAATTTCAAAGAGATTCTGACCAGTCAAAAAAAAAACCTTTCCCACTTCCAAACATACACAAAATTAGGCTTGCACATTGAGCTAAACCATGGCTAGCCTTATTGTACCCTATTGAACAAACTAGAATTGGTTGTTTGCACATACGCTTTATCTCTCCTAGCAATTTTGAAAATGAGTGGCTTTTGCAAACTCAATTTAATCCTGCAGTTTACAGAACAACATAGAAAAACCAATTTCCAGCTATTTTTTCCTCCCACCTATTACTTGATCTAATGCAAAATCTGGTATGGATTTTTTCTGGAATGGTTACTGTTTGGCATTTCTCTGCACTTGGTGTGACTACGGTACTGAATGAACTCCATTTTAAAAACACTTTCTATTTCTCTATTTCTGAGCAACCAAAGCAAATGAACTCCTTTTTCTCTGCTGACTCCTGCACAATCTAAATTTCCTTTTGCTAGACTGTTTGTGATTCGTTGGTTTTTCTCCACAGTTTCATTATTTCTGCAGTTCCAGGGGTGAGTAAAGGCAATGCTAGGTAATGAGACGAAATTCTTGCATCAACCAATCATTTCCTCCTAAAACTCTCTCCCTTTTTACTTGGCTGCCTGCCCGCCCAAGATTCTAGTTCTCCAAAGCTGCCTTCTCATTAAACCGGACTGTTTCTTCTGCAACTCTATGGGTGGATTGTGGACAAAGTGTTTACATAATAGTGGCATTTGTCCCTCTCTCCACTAAACCATATAGACACCACAAGGAGGTGGCTGGTGTACTAACAGAGAAGGCACCTCCATTGCTCCCTGCAAACCCTGTGTATGGGTTGTTGTTGTTGTTTTTGCTTATTTTAATTTCCTTAATTTAATCTGCTTTTATATTTATAAGGGTCAAATGCCTGTGTGCTTTATCTTGCTGTAAGCTGTTCAGAGTCACCTCAAACTGGCAGCAAAGAAGTTTAATAAATCAGGAGAGAAGTCCAGTTAGTGGGTCACTCATCATTAAACAAGTTTAAACATGCTTGGGATTAACACATGCCCATCATCTGAGAATTTAACATCTGACAAACCCATCTGGGTTTGGGGTTCATTGGCTAAGGGAGAATTGCCATCTTTGGTCTTGGATGGGGTGGCACTACCCCAAACAGACCCCGTGTGTAATCTGGGGGTTCTCCTGGACTCACAACTCCTGCTTGAAGAGCAAGTGGCGGTCGTGGCCAGGAGGGCCTTTGCGCAACTGCAAGTTGTGCACCAGTTACGCCCTTTCCTGGACCAACAATCCCTACTCACAGTCACTCATGCCCTAGTCACTTCCCGTCTGGACTATTGCAATGCGCTCTAGACGGGGCTGCCCTTGAGGAGCATCCAGAAGCTCCAGTTGGTGCAAAATGCAGCGGCCCACATGGTGTCCACATGTATCACCTCTCCTGCAGGAGCTGCATTGGTTTCCGATTTGCTTCCAGGTGCAATTCAAGGTGCTGGTTGTCACCTTTAAAGCCCTTCATGGCTTGGGACCAGGTTATCTGAGGGACCATCTCTTGCCGGTCACATCTATCCCTCAGAGCGGGAGGCAGGGAATGTTGCGGGTCCCATCCCTGAGGGAGATACACCTGGTGGGACCCAGAAGAAGGGCCTTCTCTATGGTGGCTCCCTCTCTCTGGAACATCATTCCCCCAGAGATCAGAATGTCCCCCACTCTAACACTCTTCCGGAAGGCGCTGAAGACCTGGTTCTGCCAGCAGGGCTGGGGAACCCAGAGCAGGCTGGAGCCATTAAATGGCTCATGTGATCTGCTGTCATTGGGGCAGGGGGTGGGGGTGATTTTATTATATTATACTATATTAATTTATTTGATATTTTAAATTAGTTTTATTGAGTTTTTATATTCTGTAAGCCCCCTTGAATCGCCCTGGGCGAATAGGCGGCTATATAAATTCAATAAATGAATAAACATCAAAGGGCAGATGGACCGCTAGGTCTTTTTCCATCAGTTTTCTATGTTTCTGTGTCAGGATAAGCTCTTGAGATAAAAGCCCTTTGACATTTCTTTCAAAGGAAAGAGGATCTTAACTTGCTTTCAAAGCTCTCTCTGGGCAGAATGTTTTGCAAATCAAGGTTTGGGTTGGTGATTCATCTGGACAGCAACTTTTGCCAATTAAAGTTCACAGATTGCCTTAGGGAAGAAGAGAGCCTAAGATTCTTTTTTACCTAAGGCAGATCTTGGGCTGAGTTGCATTTCTCTACTAAGTACTTGGCAATCACTGCAATACTCCCTGTGTTATGTTTTACTGTCCTTTACTAAATCTATTGCCCTGCCCTTCCCACTCCCTTGGCCACCTGCCACACTGTTAATAAGGAAAGAAAGCTATTAGAAATGTCTGTTCCGCTCCCAGGCTAAAAGAGCACTGGGGTAGAGAAGGTACTTGATTAAATGCCATTAAAACGAGACAAAGGAAAGAGCTCCACATCAACCATGTCATGCCACCATTCCACATTCTGCCACTGCCAGCCTCACACTACACTAAGTGGGCACACCCACTTAAGTACACTGACTGTTGTTTTAAGGAAAAGAAAAATGGGATGCTGGAAGTTAAGGGACTGGAACACCAGAAGAGGAATGGGCGGGCAAGTGGCTGGATTCATGCTAATCCATACTATGCTTTTGTAGTTTCCTACAGCTCCAGTGTGCATGCGCAGACCGGCCAAGTGATTTTTGTCATTTTCGCCCTCTCCAAGCTTCAGGAGGCTTTCCTGAAGCCTGGGGAGGGTGAAAATGGCCTCTCCCGCGTCCCCGGAGGCCCTCTGCAAGCTGGAAATGGATCGTTTCCGAACATCTGGTTGGCTCATTGGACCCATTTTTTGTCCTCCCCAGGCTTCAGGAAAACCTCCTGAAGTTCCTGCTGGCCCGTTTTTCACCCTCTGCAGGCTCCGGAGGCTTTCCTGAAGCCTGGGGAGGGTGAAAACAGCCTCCCCCGACACCCCAGAGGCTCACTGTAAGCCAGAAATGGATTGTTTCCGAACTTCCGGTTGGCTCATTGGACCCGTTTTTCGCCCTCCCCAGAGGGCTTCCCCAGAGCCAGGGGAGGGCAAAAACTCCTCCCCGGTGCAGAGTGGGGGGGGGTCATGCACACATGCATGGGACGGGGGTCATGTGCACATGCGCAGGTAGGCGGGCCGCATTGAATTGTGGTTGTGGGCATGCACGCATGCGATAGCGCATGCACACACCTCTGCCAATTTTGGCACACCTTTACAAAAAGGTTAGCCATCACTGTCCTCGACAATTACGGTTGATTTGATTGAACCACGGTTTAACACAATCTGAAAATCATAATTTGGTCACTAGAAAAAAGTCTTTTAATATATATCATCTAAATTTACTCTGTTCTACCACTGCATAGACAAATCCTTAAGAATTAGACCCTGGAGACTTCATTTATTAGATTCAAACAGCTGTGTTCTCCTATTCATGACTAATAAAAATATGAATATTCAATACTAAAATGAAAATGACTATTGGCAACAATTTGTATGACTCAAGGTAAAGGGGTCGTTTTAAATTTGCAATCTATGCTAGTGATTAGATTTCAGAGTAATTCCAAAACTGTCATATTTACCTTAATTGAAGAAGTTTTATTTTTACATGTCCTAAAAATAATCAGTTTTGAGGAGGAGTCAGAGACATATCATATTGTAACAATTTGGGCACGTACACAGTATGAACTGATGTTAATCCTCCCTTTCCCATCACTTTAATCTAGAATGGCCCTGTATTATTTTATTGTGAATTGCTAACCGAAAAGGTGATTCTAGATCTAGGAAATAAAAGTTTGGCTCCAATCCAGGCAATTACAGTTAAATGCGGCTCTTTTTATTTTTATTTTTATACTGTGTGTGATGCACCAACCAGCATACCGAATTGGCTAGGATCAGGCCAGAGGACTCCAATTCTGCAGAAACAAGTGAACCGGATTGGACTGAAAAAGCCTGCATTGAATGGTGCTGGATATTCAGTAGAATCCATTAAGATTTAAGGGAGATGCAGCTAGCAGAACAAGTTGATCTGTTGCCGGGTGGGCTTAAGATATTTGGCTGCCTGATCCAAAGTCCAAATGGTATTTGTAATAGTTCAAAATATAATTTGTGTAATGCTGAAGTCAGATCATACGAGTTGGACATTTCCTATTTCTTTGCCTCAGGTTTGCATTAATAACACCATTTCAAGGGAATGAACCCGATGACTCATTCTGCATCAAAGATTCGTTCTTGTGTGCAAGAATTGGCAACAAATGGCTTTCTAGATGTTAGTGAATTGGCAATCCAAGTGGCTTTAATAACACCATAAATAACACCAGTTCAAGGGAATGAACCAATGACTCATTCTGCATCAAAGATTCGTTCTTGTGTGCAAGAATTGGCAACAAATGGCTTTCTAGATGTTAGTGAATTGGCAATCCAAGTGGCATGGCAATGGAGACAGATGCTGGCAGTCCTGTTGAGAAACATCTGCTTCCCTACCTCTTTGGAAATGTCCAATTATCCAGAGAAGATATAAATACCTATATGGATAAGGAGAGATTCTCCTGAGTTGATGCTATATTATAGGCAGAAGACTCCTCTCACCCTTAACCTGTTTGTGGAATTTCAGCCACCAAATGAAAGCAAGTTTGGTTGGAGGCAATGAATACCTTTACTAAGAATTACTAATGATTTCTCAAGTGATTCTGACCTCGGCTGCTAAAAGCGTTCATTGGTTTTTTTCTAAGACTGTATATCACTCAGAATATTAAATGTACTTTAAACTAGATTGTGGCTCACCTTGAAAAGTACCGCAGACGTGCCTATTTTAATGTGGAATAAAACTAATTTCACCTGAAAATGAGCTCTAGACTGCATTCTCATGACCTTCCAGAAACCCCTTAAAATGTGGGTTCCTTGAACAGGCCTGGGATCTGGTTGCATCACAAGCAACATCTTTATGTATTTCCTCTCGTCCTTGTTTTTGTTAGATGTAATAAAACTGGTTTTGTAAAAAAAATATTTTTGGTGTTATTGTATGATGCTCAGAGTTGCTTTGTACAAGATGGGCAGCCATATAAATGGAAAAAATAAATAAACATCCTTCCTGAAGTACCCGCAGTGATATATAAGAAACATGCTAAGGACTCAAGCTGCATTGCTACAATTCTTCCAAGAAACATTAATCTACTTATAGGTCAGCCTGACCTGTCTGTAGATTCTAGCACATCCGGAAGACACTAGGATTAGGCTATGCAAGGTTCACCTTATACCCCTCATCTGGCACCAAAATGACTTTCTTGTTTTTCCTACCTTAAATTGAAGCTGCTTTCTATTTTATTACTATTAAGAAGCTGTTTATTTTACCTTCTATATTTGGTGATTGGTTTTATCTTGGATATATCTATTTCATCTTTTAAAAGACAGTCTTTCAAACATTTGAAGGAAGTTATCATGTACACTTTAGTTTAGTGCCTGCATGGAGCAGTATATGCAGAAGAGGAAAAGAGGGCAGAGATGGAGATCAAACATTTAATGCAGGAAGGCGTGAGCAATGCAAAATCGATCCCAAAGAAAAATCTGCAGATTTAAAAAAGCATGCTATTCCCACCTGTACCTCATCATCATTCCACGCTGGTTTGCTGCACTACTGAGTGCTAATTTCAGTGTCTATGCAGCAACTTTTTGTTAAAAGATAAGCAGAAATGCAGATGCTAAGCCCAAGGCAAGGAGAACGCAGCCCACATATGGAATGTAGCTCCTGAATGCCAAGAACAACTTAAGGGTTTGTCTTTGTCACACTCCACTTTGTCTCACTCCAAGTCTGTTCTATATTCCCTGGTGGCCGCTCATCCTAGTACTAGCCCAGTCTGACTCGGATTGGCTTCTGAACTGAGATAAGGGTGGTCAAGTCAATGGTAGAGAACATGGGTGGGGTAAGATTTTTCCCAGGTGAATCCTAACTGCTTGTGGGGTTGAGTTAATAAATAAATATATTTTCTTTCTCTCTCCAGATTTCATAGGACATGGCTTTTCTGAAAACTGGCCCAGAGGACTGGAGAACTGGAGAGATTGACGCCATAAAACCAGATACGTAGTCGTTGTTGGATTTTTTTGGTGAGTTGCCTTCTTTAATAAATTAGAAGACATAAAAAGGTGGCTAAAGGCCATGCTTGAATCCAGGATGAAAACCTGAAGATGCTTCCCTAGCTGGTCCTATTCTTAGCATCTCCTCTAGACAGGATGCCTTTTCTGCAGAGACTGGGCCCCAGGGAAAGAATACTTGTTCCAGCAAGCGCAGCTGGAGATGCACAAGAAAAGTTGGGCCACATGTCCAGGCCTGCCATCACCATAGGCAACATTCCTAAGCAAAGACAGTGCTGGGATATGGCGGAGTCTCTTCAGCACTGGAGACAAAAGGATGGCCCTAGTGAAAAAGTCATCCTGATGAAAAGGGGCTGCTCCACTCTCCTTTATGTGCTGCACGAAGGATTTATAAAGTGATCCCTCCTTTCTATACTGTACTTGCAGGAGGGCGGAGATGACGTCGCGACGATACGACGTGCGATCTTGGAACTCCAAGATCGCCGTTGATATCTCTGCCACTGGACGGTCCCTTTGGACCTAAACCATCCCATAGAGATGGTGATAGAGAAGGGCACATCCTGCTGATCCCAGGGACATCGCAAAGTCCCTGGTAGATCCAGGAGAAGCTCTTTTTTCCAGCCCCAGAGAAGCAGCCACTGAAGCTGCTGAAAGTTGGGACAGCTCGAGAATGGAAGAAAAGCGGGAAAAAAAAGTGTGTTGAATTGGTGAGATAAATTTTATTATTAGAGAACACCCAAAAAGATCAAAAGTAAAGTTAAAATCGAAGACAGAAGAGGTTAAGTGGCGAGATTAAGCCTGAGTCAAAGTTAGTGTGTTATCTTTCTTTAATTTTTTTTTATGGATGGAACTTTTACAAATGCTTTTTACTTTTTAAACTGGACCAGTTTTTATTTTCTTCTTCTATTTTTCTTTTTTTTAATATTTATTAATTAAGACTCTCTCTTTTTCTCTTTTCAATGCTCTACTGAATTTTTTCCCCTAAGAACTTTTCTCCTTAAGTTTTGAATATAAAGAGAGGAGTAAAAGCAAAGGAAAAGAAGTAACACTGCCACTTAGAAGCTTGGAAACATTATTTTTCTTGTTTTCTTTGAACATTTGATCTACATTTCAAGGTTTCTGAGCTTGTTTATTGAAAATGATAGCGGGAAGAGCATGGACTGTTTATACAGGTGCTCCTCTGGGGTACTATCAGTAGCTGGATTGGAGTGAAAAGAAAGCCTTGACTTGAAAGAATACAGTGAACTTGTTTGGAATTTAATAAAAAAGATTTGGATTATATAGTGGCAGTGTTTACTATCTGGAGGAATGGTTCAACGTGAAAAAGAAAAGGAAGTAACAATACAAATGATTATGCAAGAAATTCAAAAAATAAAAGTAAGAACAGAGAGCATTGAAAAGAGAATGGAAAATATTGAACAAAGAGTAGAAAAAATAGATAAAAATAGAATATTTACCAAATGATGATGAAATTTGAGGATAGAGCTCAAAAAAGTGAAGAAAAAGATGAACAAAGAGACATGAAAATTGGCGATATTGACAGCAGATTGAGCATGGTTGGAAAAGACAGGAGTGGAATATTGAAATAGGAGATTGACAGATTGGAACTTTACCTCAGACTCCAAAACATAGAAGAGGGAGAAAATTTGGCAGAAGTAATGGGAGAAATTTTGGCAGAAGCATCAGTGATAACCAAAGGGAAGTTGATGGAAGGAACAGATGGAGGGTTTCGAATCTTTATAAGATATGCAATGAAAAACAAGTTGCCAAGAGAAGTCCATATAAGATCTACCAAGAAAGCAATTAGAACACAGATACTACAATTGGCAAGAGATATAAGATTGCACTACTATTGGAAATATACAGGATGATGTAATGAAATGCTATAATAAAAACTAATTTATATTTAGTTAAATTTAGAATATTATGCATAAAATGAAGTAATAATAGTTATAGTCAAATAAATGATTAACAATGATAATAATGCATAGATATACTGTATACTAGATTGATAATATGAAATTTTATATAAATTGTAATTGAGGACTATGGGGAGGATGCTCAAAAGTTTTGTAACCAAAGATAAACAATTTTATATAGAATATAATATAAAGATGTAATATTACTGGATGGTTTTAGGATGATGAAATGAAATGCTAGGAAGAAGTTATTCATAAAATAATGGAATGTGCTGAAATGAGTACATTGACATTTGAAATTAGAGAACAAGAAGATAAACAATTTTATAAGACATGGGATTTATTTTATCAATGGTTAGATAAAAAAACATGGAAATGAAAGATACTAGAGAATGTTATCAATACAAGAATAATAGAATGATACTGAATATAACATAAAGATATATTATTATTGGATAGATTGAAGATGATGTAATGAATTGTTATAATATAAATGAACCCAATATTTAGTATATATCATTTAAAATGAAGGAATAATAGCGATAGTCAAACAAATGAGGTATAACCAATTTCATTGTATTTAAGTACAATGACAATAAAGGTTATACTTATACTTATAATGATAATAATGTATACAAACATATTCAATTTGATATTATGTGATTTATATAAATCACAAAAACCTTGTATGCACAAAAACCTTGTAACCAATCGACACACTGTATGTAATGGAAGATGGTTTTATGTTTTATGTCTTGTTTGTCTGTCTAAAAATAAAAAAAACATTTTTTAAAAAAATTCTGTACTTGCAAAGCATATGTACCGAAAGATGCCCACAAGCTCTATTTTGCCTCAAAGGATAATGAGTTTGATGACCACCAGACAATGTTACTCAGCTCTCTAAGTCAGGGATCCCCAAGCCGCAGTCTGTGAACCGGTACCGGCTGTGGCATGCCAGAAACTGGGCCATGCAAACAAGCAATCCCCCACATCTGCAGGATGCAGGCAGCACACGAAACCATGGCCCCTCCGGTCCATGGAAAAACCTCTCTCCACGGAATCGGTCCCTGGTGCCCAAAAGGTTGGGGGGACAGTGCTCTAAGAGACCCTATGGAAGGGGTTTCCCATGGCTATTTTTAAACTCTATGTCTATATTATATCTTTGGGATTCCTTGGTGGCCTCCCATGCTAGCCCAGTCTTACTCTGTTTGGCTTCTGCCCTGAGATAAGGTTGGTCAGGTGCTACTTTGCTTACTCTGACTAGAGAGATTTTTCTAGTTTTAGGCTAGAATATTTGGAGTCATATTTTCCACATAGGAGCATCAATCTTTTGAAATCATCAGCGATCCCTTAGATGCCCTACCACTCCCCAAATCCTACCTTTTGGGGTCTAGTTGAAGATTTTTCAATTAGTTGAGCCCTGTGTATGGGTAGTCCTTCCTAAGGCTGTTCTTCTGACCCCCTTCATCTGAAAGGACTTTCCAGAGCTTAACCAAAACATTTCTTTCTTAACAAGGCTGTGAGACTATTAACTTCATGTAATGCTGTTGTGAAAATCAGCATGGCATGGTTAGGTCATAGTTTTAATAAAATAAAGGATTACATCAAAGCAGAACTGAAGGGCACAACTCAAAATACTAAGGAGAAAGATAAGGTTAATGTGTCTGGACTATTTTGATTTTTTTTAAAGTAGTAAAAAAAGAGGGAAGTAGTAATTGGTTATATAATTAGGTAACAGCAACTTTGGTGCAATGTTTAAGGTACCAGATTATAAACTGGAGATCATGAGTTCTAGACCTGTGTGAGGTGTGAAACTAGTTGGATGACTTTGGGGCATTCATTTTCTCCCAATCCTAGGAAGCAGGAAGTAGCAAACTATTTCTGGAAATGCTGCCAAGAAAACTGCATAGACTTGCCCATGTAGTCACTAGGAGTCAAGACTGAATCAAAGGCACAGAATTATCTGGGTCCATACAACACGATAAATCATATACAGTACTATGATTTGCAAACCACAGTGTTTGAATTCATACAATAAGCTTAACCAGAAAACGAACTATATACTAGTTTAGAACAATGTGCAGATCCATTCTCCACCAGGAGGAATGCTAAAACCAAGATAATCCAATGAAGCTAAGTAGGAGGAAATAAATGCCCAAATAAAACATTTTGCAAGATGCAGGTGATGAATAGATGGAGACTAAAACATATGAAGAATGGTTGCAGGAACTGGGTATGTTTAGCTTAAGAGAAAGAAGGACTAGGGGAGACATGATAGCATTATTCCAATATCTCAGAGGTTGCCACAAAGAAGAGGGAGTCAAACTATTCTCCAAAGCACCTGAGGGTAGAACAAGAAGCAATGGGTGGAAACTAATCAAGGAGAGAAGCAACTTAGAACTGAGGAGAAATTTCCTGACAGTGAGAACAATTAATCAGTGGAACAGCTTGCCTCCAGAAGTTGTGAATGCTCCAGCACTGGAAGTCTTTAAGAAGATGTTGGATAGCCATTTGTCTGGAATGGTATAGGGTTTCCTGCCTAGGCAGGGGGTTGGACTAGAAGACCTCCAAGGTCCCTTCCAACTCTACTATTGTATTGTATTGAATACTTACTGAGTATTGGTAATTCAAAGAGGATCAGACAATTTTTTTTACAGTTTCATATCTTATGTGGACCAAATCAATTGTATAGACTTTTTTCCCCAATGAACTATAGATTTAGCATTTTATGAACACAACCAAAGAACTGGAAGCATGGCTGTAGTCCTCTGTTTAAACTAGGAATAGGTTTCATTCAGCTGAATATAATTACTTTAAGTAGAACAGAGCAGAGATGCACTGGAAATGTACCACTTTACAAGTACCCTGTGTTCTTGCAACTGCTTAGGTCAGATTTTGATGTGGAGCACCTTTCAACTGACAGCTCTTGCAATAATTGCTTAGTCTTGCCTTTTTGTTGCAATTATGTAGCTGTTGAGTTGTTTTTCATTGTATCTGAAGTGGGGCCACTTTGAGTTGTTCAGCAAGCTATAATCCGTTCATAGTTATATAAAACCATATATTTGAGGTACAGCCACTCCTTACCTTATGGACAACCTCGCCAGATGTTTTCCCCAGGGCCTTATATATTTAAAGCTGATTTTGACAGCAATCCATTTCAAGCTGGCTGGTAATACTTTTGGGTGTGTGTGAAGGAATATGGACTCACGATATTGTTACTGTTTATCAGTTATTGAATACAGTAATGAAACTTTCAAAACTCCTGATACAATTTACCCAGAAAGCAAAGAAATAGTTTATTTAGCGAAAAAGAAAAAATAGTTTACTTAGAAAGCTAAATGGAAATACATATCATTAAAACATGTGTTCTATATCTTGTATGGCCCTGAAACTTTCCTTGCCTCTGAAACTTCAGTTGTTGAATGTTATTGAAGGTTTTTACGGAGACAGAACAATTTATTAATACCAAAAATAAAAAAAAATGGACAGCATTAAAAAATGGAGTACTGAATTGGAATATATTACTCAATAATTACATCCGGTTTTACAGGATGTAAAATATGCCTGTAATAAACCTTCTGCAGATTTCTGCTAATAGCCATTCTGATCTTTGTTAATCCTAGTGGTAAATCATCCGGTATAAAAGTAATGGCGGGGGGGGGGGGGAGACAGTCCCCATACTTTGAATTGCTACCATAGAGAAAAAGAGAGGAGGCCGTTTCTTTAAAATTGTGTGTCCTCCATCAAAACGTGAAGGGGAGGAGGGAGTTGAAGCACGGTGGCCTTCCAAACCTGGCCTTCCCCGCTTCCAGTTGAGAACGAAGGCCTCTCTTCCTAAGAGCCGCGTCGCCAGTTCACCACGAAGGCTCGGGAGGAGCGACCTTTTAGGCACGCCTCCTTCTGGCAAGGCTGCCCGCCCCCTCCTTTATAAGGCCACTGCGGTAGAGCGAGTTGCACCAGGCGTAGCTGCTTCTCACCGAGGCTTCGTTGCACCGACTCAGCGTGAGATTTCAGCCCCGCCATACTTTACACACCATGGTAAGTGATGGTGGTGGGGAGTGTAAGCGTACCGCGTGCTACTACTGTAGCAAAGCCTCCCTGCGCTACTGAATGGGACACGCGTCCTAAGTCGCCCGCGCGGAAGCTGGCACGATTCTGGATTGGACTCTGGCCGTCCAGTATAACAGGCTGGGCGCGCTTTTGAGTTTTTTCGCTCTCCGGTCAAGATGAACGTTTTGGCTGTCCGTGGTGGTGGTGGGGCTCTCCTCCCGTTCTCAGCCCACCTCACCTGGCCTGTGCGGAGAGCAAAGGGAACGGGGGTGACCCCGGTGTGCATTTCAGGGCCGCGCGGCAAGAGAAAATGCAGGCGCGTGTTCCAGACCCGCGGAATGAGCGGGGGCGAAAGAGGCCCAGGCCTCTAACGCTAGTAGTTTTGCGCGCTCGCCCGATTCGTCGTCTCTCTTGCTGCCACGCGCTGGTGCAAAGAGCAGGAACAGCTGGGTTTGAGGCGCAGGTTTGCTCATTGGCAAGGGAGGCTGGCAAAGGAACCGAGCGAAGGTGGGGGAGCGGGAAGAGAGAGAGAGAAGGGCGCTTCCAAGCCCAGCTTTGCCTTTCCCCGGTTGGTAAGGGGAGCGGGGAGAATATTCTCGTTCTGAAGAGTCGTGACTCGTGGGGCAGATGGTCCTCTATACTCGCCCCCCCCCAATACTCGCCGATGGGGGAGTAAGAGGTTATTAATAGGCAGGTGGAAAGAAGGGAGCATCGGGCTGGGACGCTCCCTCGGTCGGCTTCCAGCGAAATCCTGGAGCTGGAAATAGCTGGGCCCCCGGCCGGGCTTCTGGCCAAAGTAGGTAACAGCCTCTCCTGTTTCATTTCGTGGAGGTGGGGGGGGGGAGAGATCTGTACTTTGAGAAAGGGTGTCCTATATTTAGTATTCCAGTCTCAGCGAGCGGGAAGCAGCCCCCTCTTCCGAGACAAGCTCTGCCATTACTGCGGACGGGCGTGGGGACGAGTTGGGGGGGGGGGTTGCCTATGTTTTCCAAGGAGGAGACTCGTTCTCCCAGCTCCGGGATCCAGTTCCCTGGAGGCTGGGGCGTTTTTGCATGTGTGTTGCCTTTTTTTATTTTTTAAACTGCGTCACTTGTGAATATGAGCGAATGGGGTGTGGAAAGCGGAAGCCAGGTTTTTTTTTTAAATGGCGTGTTCGTTTTGGCTAGCCAATTAGACAATTGCGGCTCTTGATTCGAATCTCGGAAGGAAAAGTACGAATATTCGCGCCATTTAAGAGTTCCTCCGGGCCGCCTTATTTGTATCGTTGGCAATGAGGCTTTTTCTACACAGCAAAATCGCTGGATTTGTTCTAAGCATCAAGGGGCTTGTAAGAGATCTGCTTCACACATTACACTGTCTTGGTTTGCTGAATAAAGCGCAGTTGACTGGATTTATAGCATGCTAAGTCATCCAACTTGTTTGCCATTACCAGTAGTCCTCTATTTTTTTCATTTTATTGGATTTGTCAACCGCTCCCTCTCCCCTAGGGGACTCGGGGCGGTGTACAGACAGAATAAAATACATTATATACAACAATTACAAAACCCCATAAAAACAAATTAAACACAAGTCTGTACAATAGTGCAAAAAATAATCAGAGATTAAAACCAAATTAAAATACCCCAAAATTTAAAATAACTGGCCAGGAGAGTCGAGGGATTAGATCATAATTGTGGTTGGGCCAGGCCAGCTAATTGGAACAGGTGGGTCTTGAGTTTCTTACCGAAGGAGCTGAGATCAGTAATGATTCTAATGTCAGGGGGGAGGTTGTTCCAGAGGGTCGGGGCCCATCACTGAGAAGGCCCTACTCCTGGGCGTCGCCAGCCAGCATTGTTTGGCGGACGGCATTGTTTGGCAGACGGTCCTCGACTTACGACCATGATTGAGCCCTAATATTTATGTCAAGTGGGAAATTTGTTAAGTGAGTTTTGCTCCGTTTTACAACCTTGCCTGCCACAGTTAAGTGAATCGCTGCAGTTGATGTTAGCAACCCACTAGTTGAGTGAATCTGGCTTCCCATTTGACTTTGCTTGCCAGAAGGTTGTAAAAGGTGATCACGTGACCTTGAGAAACAGTATCTCAATTTTGATCACATGACCATGGGGATGCTGCAAAGGAAGAAGAAAATGGTCATAAGTCACATTTTTCAGGGCCATTGTAACTTTGGTCACTAAATGAATTATTGTAAGTCGAGTACCTGTATTGTCTGCACTCACATAACATTCAAATCAGACTGTTAATACCTTACAATGAGAGGTGTTAAAAACTGGGTTTTTTTTAATTGGGAGGATTAAAAAGCATTAAGCCAATCAGGAAGCTTGAAGAATCTTAAAGATGTTAGTGGGCACACTTTTATTCAGAGGTGCAAGTGTATGAAGTATTTCCAGAGATGTCATTCAGTAATTCTTTTATTTATGGGCTAGGCATGCTAGGCCAGTATTTCCATATGAGGAACTGAGGGTAAGAATT
Source organism: Natrix helvetica (assembly GCF_964273705.1). Classification (NCBI taxonomy): domain Eukaryota; kingdom Metazoa; phylum Chordata; class Lepidosauria; order Squamata; family Natricidae; genus Natrix; species Natrix helvetica. The sequence continues at coordinate 126,307,930 of NC_138548.1, forward strand.
TGCTCAAGGTCATCTAGCAAATTGTAGCAAAGATCAAACTTGACTTTAAAACTTGTATTCAGGGACTATTCCCTGACATCATTCTCTGAATTTTGATGATTCATAGTACTTGTGCAATTGGATTTGTCAGCATCGGTTATGGATGCTGTTGGGAATTGGGGGTTTGGGGTGGGAACCCAAATAAAACCATGGTTATAGAGCATGGCAAATTGATAGGGGAGTACAGTACTGAACAAATGATATGCAGCTAATAAAAAAACACTTCATTAATTATCAGTAAGAGCCTTGCAATGACACATACAATTTTATCAAATATGTCTTTCCTATGTGTTCCCTGGTAACATTCAATGAATCAGCAAGTTAAAAAAAATAAGGTATTTGTTCTCTTTTTCTGTTTATTCTGCAAGGAATGAAGATAATTACATGCACTCCTATCATTTTTATAGAATTACGTGATATTGAGTTTAATAGGATTTTATTACCTTGTGTAAGAGTGCCTAAGCCCTTTCTCCACTTAAAATAAATGTCTTTCATTTAGTTAACAAGCCTGGAAGGGATTGGAAAATCTAAACATTTTATTTCCAAATTTAATTTAGTTTTATGTACTATTTTACTCTTATCACAAAACTGTAATATTTTACTTCTGTGGAGTTGGGACTATGGCCAAGAATTAATTTTCGTATGGATTTATATTGCCTCTGGTTTTATCCTCTGTACTACACTACTTAGTTTGAGCTTTTAATGTACAGTATAAATAGCTTGAGAATGCTATCTTGGATAATTGTGCCTTGAATAAGTGAATGAGAGATGCTGTGTGATGGGGGAAGGGGCTTATACAGGCAAAACTAGCATAGAGTTTTGTGGGGCAATTATGTCACTCATTTGGGACAAGAATAGTCAATCTATCATCTCAATCTGGCTTCCCCCCCCCCCCTTTAGCAATGGCTTATTGGTTTGTCCTTGTGGTTGTGTGTTTTTGGTTTTATGATTCTGTTTGTTTGCATTCTAGAAGGGAGCTGTAAAAGAGTACAGCACAGCTGTGGAACACCACTCACCAATGTGGCATTTTCTGTGTGTTAGGATTGCAACTCTTGGAATGATTGACTGGTTAAGGAAACATCTGTCTAGGTTTATGTTCCTTCTGGAATTGGCATCCTCTATGAGTCAGGTTTGCTTGATTTTCCCCACTACAAGGGATCCAGTGAAGGGGGTTCTGAGTAGGATCTAATCTGATAGATGCTTAGGCCTCATTCTCCATATGAATAAATTACCACTATGAAGAAACACAATTAGTCCCATAATGTACATTTGCAGCTGGAATACAAACATGGTTTTACCATTTCAGAGAGAATGCCTAGTTTTAAAACTATAAGTAAGATTCCATATATAGCACCCTATTTAAATTCAGATGCCACCTCTCCTTGGGATTAAAGTTCTCTTACTTAAAAAAATTAAACCAGACCATTTCTATCCAAGCATTACTTACTCTGAACTCACCCCTTCTCCTTGGAAAGATGGATAATATGGCCATCTTGGAATTACCATTTTTATTTAAAACAGTGTTATATGTGCTCAGGTTCATGCAGTACCTAACTTCGATGACCTCACAAAGGAGGTTACCAACTTCATGGATAAAGTAGGTCAGCAGACTGTTTCAACCAATAGCTGCCCTGCCCTGATCATAAATATTTGATCCACTAAACATCAGCAGGCACAAATTCACCAGCAAACATTTGAAATCTTTGAGCTATATCTACTGTGTTTTTTGGAGTATAAAACGCACCCAGGTTTTGAAGAGGCAAACGTTTTAAAAAAGTAGGTAGGTAGAGAGGGAGAGAAAAAGAGAGAAATACAGTAGGTAGGTAGGGGGAGAGAGAGAGGGTAGTTAGTTAGGTAGGTAGGTAGATAAATGGATAGAGAGAGAGAGAAATACAGTAGGTAGGTAGGGAGAGAGAGAGTGTAGATGGAAAGAGAGAGAGAAATAGAGAGAGATAGAGAAATACAGTAGATATGTGGGGAGAGAGAGAGTAGGTAGGTATATAGGTAGATAGAAGGGGGAGAGAAATACAGTAGGTAGGGAGAGAAAGAGAGAGTAGGTAGGTAGATGTTTCCAGGTGTGGTTATCCATGTTGGAGAAGGAAACAGCTGACAACCTGTAGCACTTAAAACTTTGTTTCTGCTGGGACAGCACTTGATCAATATAATTTTCATCAACCACTCTAACTAAACAGCTTTCCGAAAGTGGGGGGAAAGTTTTTGCACTCTGCAAACCTCCCCAAAATGGCCCGTTTTTTTTAAACAAGGCATGAATAACCTTGGGGGGGGGGACTTGCAGAGTGCTCCTGGGGGAGTGGGGCCCCCAAAAACGAGCAAAAAACCGGCCCGTTTTTCGTGAAAACAGGCCATTTTTTTGGTCAAAAAATTGCATGCATAGCCTTATGGAGGCTTATAGAGTGCTGCTGGGGGGGGGGACTGCCCGTTTTTTGCTCATTTCGGCCCTCCACAGCCCCCAGGGGCTGTCTGAAAGCCTTCATAAGGCTATGCACAGCCATTTTGGTGAAGGGGCGGGGCTTCAGGAGGCAAAAAATGCTGTATTCGGTGTATAAGGTGCACCCAGATTTTCAGCCTCTTTTTAGAAGAAAAAGGTGCGTCTTATACTTTGAAAAATACGTTATTTGACTTTTCCCACCTTGATCACTTTGTTCCGCAGTATTGTGGACTTGAGGGTGTTGTTGCAGGGCTGCAGATAATTCAGAGAGGCTTCGCTTTTAAACCTAAATATCTTTAGGGAGATGATGAATAACAGGGTCCTTCTTCCTATTTCTTTCTTTCTTGAGCTCCAATGAGCTTTGCTATCTTTGCAGTTGTGACTTCTTTCTGAACTGAAATCTGCTACAGTGAACATCACCACTGTCTTGATACTTTATTGGGTAGGAAATGTCTAAATTTAAATTTGGATTTCAGAGAGAAAAATCCAGATCTTGCTGAGCCACAACTCTCAGCAGTTCATGGCAAATGATAAGTTCTGCAACATCTGGAGGACCATACGTTTCCCACCCATGCCTTAGGAAGAGGGAAGATGTTGTGCCCTAACATGTTTTCTTACTTTGGGTGTTGCCAGAGTGTATCTGTGAGAGGGGGGCATTTAATTTAAATTTATTTGTGTGCTATGTTATAATGTGGGAAATGAACATGCTAGCAAGGTTTGCATGCATTTTATAGGCTATTGATGTGTAGGTGTGAAAAGGAAATTCTATTTGCACATGTGAAGTGGAAGGCGTGGAAGTGCACAGGCTGGCAGTTTGTACAAAGTTCCTTGCGGCTTTGGTGTGCAATAGATTTCTTAATTCTGCTTCCTGTTTTGCTGACTTCAGGAACTGCCGCCATTTCATTTTGAAATGGTCACCTAAACTTCTTGATGTAATGAATAGCTCAAGCTCATTTATTCCCTTCCAAAACAGTTACTTTGGTATTACACTTAACACCTAAGTAAGTACTATTCCTGTTACTATAACTCGTAATTGCAGAAGTACATAGGCAGCTAAGCTGCATTTGTTATCTCTTATGCTGCATTGTTATTGTTCCCTTCTTCAGTAGATTTAGAAACAATTCCATTCCAAATACAGGTTTGATATGGATGTAGTGTTCATTAAAATTCCAAATGAAATATTCCTGATATCCCATTCTCAAAAATGAAAAGAAAATCATTATCTCTTAACTTGTAAGAATACCCCGTTGAGCCAATGGCCTCATAAACCCACCAATAATGGTACACAAGATGGTATATCTTAGCTCTATCAAACTCACAGCTTGATGCCTTGCTTTTGATACCACACTGAGAAGTCAACTTTCTCTTCTTTTTGTAGCGTGAGTGTATCTCTGTCCATGTTGGCCAAGCAGGCGTGCAGATGGGCAATACTTGCTGGGAACTGTATTGCCTGGAACATGGAATTCAGCCAGATGGACAGATGCCAAGTGATAAGACCATTGGTGGTGGAGACGACTCATTTACTACCTTCTTCTGTGAAACTGGGGCTGGGAAGCACGTCCCCCGGGCTGTCTTTGTGGACTTGGAACCCACTGTGATTGGTGAGTAAATCTATGGAAATTTTTGACTCTTAAGCCTCCTAGAAGATAAGAGCAGTAACTCTTCTCAAATAGGCTCAGATTCATTCAGTTCTTCTTTAGACAGAGAGAACATGTGCTTTTAGTCTGAATTTCATATGGGTACCTTCTTCTCCAATTCACTCTTACATGTATGGTATCTACTGTGCCCAGAATTACCATTCAGTATGGCTCCTATGGGAGAAGAAACTTGACTTACCAACTCCTTGTTCAGTTCCCACAGAGACATTCAGTTGAAAGAACTCAGTAAAGTAGCCTCCTGATAAAGTGATTCTGTCCTAGAATGAGAAGCCTATAAGTCCTCTGGGTCTTAAGCTTCTGCAAGATTTTGGCTGCACTCAATACCCTTCCTTACATGTCTTGTTGAATTCTTCAGTTTGATAGATGTTCTGCTTGAAAATATACATTGCACTGTAATAAACTTTATATTACCATCCTCTTAACCTTTTCCAGATGAGATTCGTACTGGCACTTATCGTCAGCTCTTCCATCCAGAGCAACTAATCACTGGAAAGGAAGATGCTGCCAACAACTATGCCCGTGGACATTACACCATTGGCAAGGAGATCATTGACTTGGTGTTGGATAGGATTCGCAAACTGGTAATAACTGCAATGCAGGACAGGGGGATTTAGACACTTTGGAGGAATGGAAGGAACTCTGCCTTAGACTGGTGGAGATGTTGGGATAGCAGGGTCTCGTGGTCCAGGATGGCTGTTGGTTATTTATGCACTTTCTGGATAATTCTAGGCATTATTTTGCCATGTTGCACTTCTTTGGAGGGTGGGTAGTTGTATTTCATTTCATTATTCCATCCATTCATGTTGTTGGGCTTTAGAAGTTGAGGATGCTGAGTGCAATGCAAATGAATGGGAAATTCTTCCTTTATGCTTCACCTTTGTCTTTTTACATCCTTCTGACTAGAAAGAATAATCTGTCCCCCTGATTCTAATCATTGTTACTATATGTGATGTTCCCCAATTCTAATTTTGTCTCAGCCACTCATTATACCTTTAGGCCAGTGTTCCTCAATCTCAGCAACTTTTAAAATATGTGAACTCCAACTCCCAAAATTCCCCACATGGCTTAAAGTTGCCAAGGTTGAGAAACACTGCTTTGGGGCCTATACCTTTCATGTCCCTGCATTGCTCTACCCATCCTCCGTCTATTCATCAGTGCTTCTTCCCACTGATCCTTCCCCTGTAAAGGTAATAACGTTGCTCTGGATTTAAACACTAATTCCCAAGAAACCACTTTCAGTTCAAAATGTTGCCTTTGCTCTTCCAAACTTTTATCTCTTCTTCTTAGTTCCTCTTTATCTGCTCATTGCTTGCTCACTCTTTTTTTTCTCTTGCTTGTAACTGTGGTCAGAAGCTTCTTTGAATCTCTGGGGAGGAAGGACATGGGGGGGGGAGGGGGTTTGCAGCTGATTGGCAAGCACTCCCTCTTCCTTCCTGGAACCAAGCGCAAGTTCTCAGGAGACTTGAACTTGGTATACTTGGCATTCCAGTGAATTTCTTCATTGCACTCCAGCCAACCCTGTTCCCTTGTGTAATTGGTTGCCATAATAGTAATACCAGGCGCTGCCTTCTAACCTTGAAAAATTACTTGCTGTTAATTAATTATGAAACAGAAAAGATGCCATGCCTGGCTTGGTTGTATAAGGAGGTTTTGTGTGTGTAGTTAATGATTTGGGGCTAATACCCTGAGGCACAAGAAAATGACCTCCAAGTAACCAATTGGTTGAGACGGACATCTGTAGAAAGTAAATAAAATAGTGGAATGGATTTTCTTGTTCAGATTTGCCAGGGAAGAATAATACTTTGCACTGTAACCTAAGACATACAAACCGATGGGTGATAATTTCTTTTTCACAGGCTGACCAATGTACAGGACTCCAAGGATTTTTGGTCTTTCACAGCTTTGGAGGAGGAACTGGCTCAGGATTTACTTCCTTGCTGATGGAACGTCTCTCTGTTGATTATGGCAAGAAATCCAAATTAGAATTTGCTATTTACCCAGCTCCACAGGTCTCCACAGCTGTGGTGGAGCCCTACAACTCGATCCTCACCACACATACCACCCTTGAGCACTCAGATTGTGCTTTCATGGTGGACAACGAAGCCATCTATGATATCTGCCGAAGGAATCTGGACATTGAGCGGCCAACTTACACAAACCTCAACCGCCTTATCAGCCAGATTGTGTCCTCCATCACTGCCTCACTGCGCTTTGATGGGGCTCTGAACGTAGATCTGACAGAGTTCCAGACCAATCTAGTGCCCTACCCTCGTATCCATTTCCCTCTGGCTACCTATGCTCCGGTCATCTCTGCAGAGAAGGCCTACCACGAGCAGCTTTCTGTGGCTGAGATCACCAATTCTTGTTTTGAGCCTGCTAACCAGATGGTGAAGTGTGACCCCCGCCATGGCAAATACATGGCCTGCTGCCTTTTGTATCGAGGGGATGTGGTGCCTAAGGATGTCAATGCTGCCATTGCTGCCATTAAGACCAAGCGCAGCATCCAGTTTGTAGACTGGTGTCCTACAGGCTTTAAAGTGGGCATCAACTACCAGCCTCCCACTGCAGTTCCTGGGGGAGACCTAGCCAAAGTTCAGCGGGCAGTGTGCATGCTGAGCAACACCACAGCCATTGCTGAGGCCTGGGCCCGCCTGGACCACAAGTTTGATCTAATGTATGCCAAGCGGGCCTTCGTGCACTGGTATGTTGGGGAAGGGATGGAAGAAGGGGAGTTCTCTGAGGCTCGGGAAGACATGGCTGCCCTGGAGAAGGATTATGAAGAGGTGGGCCTTGATTCCTATGAAGAGGAAGAGGAGGGAGAAGAATAGCTATAAATGCTCTACTTTGTCTGGACCATCTTTTTCATTAAAGTAAGCTTGACTTGTATCTAAACTACAGTGATGTGTTTGTCCCAGACAGAATTCACATGGAGCATTTCTATCTAATGCAATTTTTGCTCAGAGCTTGTCTAGTAGTTCTGGCTGCCTTACTTGACAAAGGAAATATATATAATTGTAAACTGAACAGCACATCCTAAAAAACACCATCTCTACTGATAATTTTGGCAAAGTAATAAAATTTAAGTTACAACATACACTTTGCACATTACCTTGTAACGATTACGTCTGCACCCATTCGATACCATTTCCCACAAAAGCAAATTCATATTTTGATACAAAACTTTAAAACAAAGAATGAGGACATTTTGATTTAAAATAAGAATTGAATTAGTTGAAGAAACTGAGCCTTATTTCTGAACAATAAATTATTCACCTATTTTCCAGCTGTGGAAATTCCATGCTTCTGTATGTATTTTGGGAATAAAAGTTGCCTTTTGAAATACTATGTTTCATGAGCTGCAGGTGTCAGAATAGGATGCCAGGCTACAATGTTGCAAAAACCAACAAAACTACCAAGTAACATTTTAAATCCAAGCCATTCCATTAAAAGCACTGTGATAGGCCCAAACCTATCATAGACATTAAGTCTGAGCAGGTATCTGATTTTTGTTTATTGAAACCCATGAAAGAAAAGTCCAGAAAATCTTAATGGGACTCTGCTCAAGCTGAGATCTTGTTAGCTTTAACAATGCAATAGTAACTGCATTCAATAGTTATGCTGAGCCAGAAAGGTTCACAATCACTCGTATAGCAAATGTTCAGAAAATACCTTAACTCAACTCTGCTTGTGTATCTCATAAACAAAGGCGACAATTCTCTATTTGCTGCCCCCTTCAGGGAAGAGGAGCCAAGGCTGGGCCCAAAGTTGAGACCTGGGCCTTGTCTTCAGCCCTAGTATCGCTCCTGCCACTAAAAAAAAAAGGCCACCCCATTCCCTTGAGGTGCAATTGCCCCATGGCCAGTGCTCCACAGGATCTGCCGTGCACCACTTTAGGCAGAGTTCTGTTTCTGTAGATGGGTCTCTGTGGTCTACCCAAGGCTCCTTCAGGTTGCACAAGGTTTTTGTTCTTAAAGCAATTTTGGAGAATGCTCTTCGACAGCCTCTGCAGCTTCCAAATTCTGTCCCAGTTCTGTGATTTTCAAGAGGTTTCAGAGGCCATACATGGGCCTCTTGTGACTTCCAGAAGATCATGCAAGAGCACATCCCATACATGTGCAGCTTCTGAATATTGCAAGAAAGCATGCGCTTGTTCTTGCGAGGTTTTGGGTCGAGCTGGAGGCAGCATCTGAGTGCATCCTATTCTCATACAGCCTCTGCGGTCTGAAAATTGTGCAAGAACAGGACATAGTTTTTTTGGGGGTGGGGTGGGAAATATTGGCATGTCATTCAAAATCGGCATGTCAAGTTCAGCCATGGTAGCTTTGCCATCCCCAAGTCATTATTTTGCATATTCTTGGCTGCTACATTTGGCCCTTAATCAAACATATCTCTTGATCAGTTCCCATTTTGCAGCTACTGTATATATGGTACAATTAGCCTTTGTGCTGCAGCCTCTAAAAAAGTTAAAATCTTATTGCCTTCCTGCATTTTCCTTGGATATGTTAATCCCCCCTCTGAGTAAATTCAAATGTCTTAATGAATAGACTTACAAAGACTTCATGACTAAAATTCTAATATTCCTGCTAGCACAGTGACTGTTCTGATGTTGGGGACCACTGTTTCAGAAGAAAGCTACTCTAGGTTGGACAGGGATATATGCATGTTTCACAACCGATAGGGAAAAATGAAAAGGAGTTACAGTAATCATAGTATACTTACACTCCCCCCCCCAATAAAAACCCCACCCCCTACCATGCCTGGTTCAGCAAGAGTATATTGTATATGCCATCCTTTTATACGGACTGTATACTAGTATTCTCTTCCCTCCATTTCTGTTCTAACAGGATTATATCACAGAAATTTAAGCTAGAAGCACCATCACCCTTAAAAAGTGATGGGTGTTGTAAGGACATACGTTTTATTCCTGAAACTGGTATTAATGTCACCGATTTATTTTCTTTAAATAGAGTCAGACTTATCCTGCTATACTACAAAGCTTTAAAAAGCAACTAATCCATGTTGCACATGCGCTGCGTGTGTGTATGAAAAAGAAAGCTTTTTCTTTTGAGCTACATTCCAAGGAAATAACATTCAGAATGGTGTGAATATCCTGTACCAGTTTCTAAAAACTGCACTCTTGTCACAGGGATATAATGAGAACTTAATACAAGTTCTTTGCTCCTTCATTTTTCACTCTATAGCTAGAAAAAAAAACTGCTATACTTTGCTGGTGACTATCCGTGATGTGATATACAAAAATTGTTTTTGGAAAAAGGAAGTCATGTTTTAATTCTCATAGAAGACAATAAAAACGATCTCTTAAGCTGCCTTTTTTTCAGCTTGCTTACACAAAGAGCCCAGAAGTGCTACAAAGAGTAATATTCACTTCAATAACTGAGTTTGAAACTTCTGTCTTCATAATGTACACAGTGGACACTTTTGCCTCTGACCAGCAGCCAGGAGTACATAATAAACTAAAACGAACGGTCTTAGCATTTAGCATGCAGCCTGAGAGCTCAAGCCTCAGTGAGGGCATACAATGTGCTCAACTAAAAGAAAAAAGCCATACAGTGCAGCATTTGCATAACAACCAATTTCTGCAGTGTTATTGGCAACACTTGGGTAATATAGTGTGCACAGCACATATTCAAGTATGTTCAAAGCTCTCCTATCTGCAAAAGAATACAACACAATGGTAAACAACCCAATCTAGGAGCTCTTCTCTATACCAGAGAATGAATAAATTACGTTTTTGTTCAGACAAGACGTGCAAGTAACATTAGTCCATCAGGTGGAAAACTTGATTGTCCAGAATTGCCTCTGAATGCACAGGACAACTGGTATGGCTCAGCACAACTAATTCAGATGCTGCTGCAGCAACATCTATCTCTGAACCATGTTTAAATAATGACCGCTTGTTCCTCTATCCCATTCTGTCAACAGAAGCAAGGTCGTACAGTATTTGTTACTTTTATCAGCTATGCTGAGGGAAAGGCCTTAAGCCAATTATAATGGGTAAAACAAGTCAAACACAGGACTTGAGTCTCCGAGGAAATTGTAGCAATGCTTCTCTTCAGAATGGTGTACAGAATACTGTATATATTCTCTATATATGTACTTTCTTGAAACACCACTGAATGCAAGGACTTGGATAACTTCTAAAGGTAAATGCATTGTATATAATCTATACATTCATCTGGTAGTGTTTGAACTCTATAGAAAAAGATCTGACAGTCTGATGGGTCCCAACATGGATGAACTTGGTTATTACACTGCCTCCTAGTGACATATTCACAATAATTGTAAAATGCTTGAAACTGCTCCATTTTGTTTTAGCTCAAAAGGAAACCTGATGAGACAAAATGCTCAATTTGGGTATTTTGTTCCAAACTCAAAAAACACTTAAAACAGACATTTCAAGCTTGGAGCTCCTGCACATATCTATCACCATGGAAACAGTCAACTTTTCAGAGAGTTGAGCCTATGTGACTCTTGTCCCTCAAAACAATTAACAATTAACATAATACCAAAAAAGAGAGATTTTTGTATCTAAATGTTAAGCAGTTCTTTAAGGCTTGGAAAAAACGAAAATACTGGAATAACCACGGAATATGTGATTAAATACGTAAGAAACATGAGGGGGAAATGTGTAATCGAGCAGTATATATAGTATATGATAAACAAACACTTGCTGGATCGCATTTTTATCATCTTGGTGGTTTAAAAAAGTCCAAGATGGTGGCTGCATTTTATTTAACATTTAGGCCCTGAAGGCATGCCTTTATCAAAACAATCTCAGTATCAATCCATACTTAGCACATTCAGGTACAAATTTAGGAGCATTTTTTTTCACAAAGAAAGGGAATTTTGATCCCTTGGAGCAATTTCATGCTTTGTGGAGGCATTTGAGAAGGGCCGAGAATCGGAGCAGTCAAAGCCTGGTAAGATACCGGAAAGAGTAAGGGGGTGAGTCCCAAAGACCAGCATCGTCCTTAATGCAGTCCCATTGTAAGACAGTTCCTCCAAGTACAAGACTGGCCTTCAGCATGACGTCTTCTCAGGTGTTTGCTCTGGACTTCATCTCTTTGAGGTCCCACCTGGACCGAAATGCCTCCAGTTGCTTCTGTTTTTAGCTGCGTATCCTGTGGTCTCAGATGCGTGTGGCATCCTGTCCAGTGAGAGGTGGCTGTATTGCTTCAAGCTGACAGATTATGTCAGCAACAAACGGGCGCTCCTGAGGATTGACTATCATTGTAGAAGAGAGGAGGTGTTCCAAGGCTGGGGAATACCTGAAATTTAGAACCAATTTAGATCAGTCTGTCCTTGGATTAAGAGCAGCCACAACCCCCCCTCCCTACCTTCTAGGTAGTAAATGCCTACCTGGTGTTCTGGGGCACTGTAAGTTGGTTCTGAACAGCTAAAGCCACACTGTCCCCCTTTTGGAAAATCATGTCATAAGGTCCTTCGCCAAACATCATGCAGTAGAGAACACAGCCTAAGGACTAAGCAGAGGTAAAGTGAGCCTATGGAGCAAAAAGCTGATCATGGAAAAAGGAAATAAGGTTTTCCTTCTCTTTACAAGGTATACTTGAATGTATTTGCGGTAATATTAAGTATTATTTATATGTTCTAAGGAGAAGTGATTATCCTTACCCAGATGTCAGTACGTTCATCAATAACACATTCACGCTCAACATTGAACAGTTCTGGGGCTCGATAGGAGATGGTGCAGCGTTGGGCAGCCCAGTCCTGTGGGATCAAGAGGGGAAGATAAATCTAAGACAAAGTCTGGGAAGAAAGAGGAGAAATATCTCAACTCTTCTCTGCTAGCAGATTTCTCCCACAGACCTCTCTGGTTGCTATCAGGAAATAGTTAACAGGAAAAAATACTTTAAGGGCATTAATCTATATATACGTATATAAATGTGTGTGTGTGTGTGTGTATTCCACCATAACTCTGGAATGCCTCGAGCAATTTCAACCAAACTTGGTACACAGATGACTTACTCTCTGGATAAAAAATACTGTGAGAGTAAGACACCCCTAACACCCCGCAGGTTGTGTGTTCTGTTATGGTACAGCCTGTTGTGCCTTAAAATGTTTTCTACTGTACTGCCGTTAAATGGCTTCTACTGTACAGCACAGTGGAGTTGCCATGGCAATGGCTTCACAGTACTCCACAAGGGGGCTCCCTCTGGTAAGGGGGAAAATCCAACATTAGAAATTACGTTTGGTCCGGACATTTCCCCCCTATAAATAAATACCTGGGCAATGTCGGGTTATCAACTAGTATTAAATATAATACATAGCACTATTTGTTAGTAATCGGTGGGAAACAAATAGGAAATTTCAGGGCTGTAGACTAAACTGGGGATTGGGAGGGTGGGGTGGATTCCAGCAGAAGGCTCTGGTAAACTATTCCCAGGTTGTTGACAAAAGAAAATTAGGTGGATGCATACCTACAGTCACTAGAAACTAAGTTCAAGAGAGATTTTTTAAAATAGGAAATAGGAAAAGCCAAGGGAGATCTAGCAAAGTCACTGTTCAGGAAAAAAAAGAAAATAAATCTCACCTTGGACCACCTTTGATATCAATGTGCTGGGATATCAATGAATGTTTCTGACTTTTATAGTCTGAATAGTGTTATTCCATTGGATGGTTTTCTTTAATCATTAGAGCTACTCCCTCATTTCCCTTCTATCAACCCCATACCTGGAGCCTTTTTCAAAATACTCAAGAGGCCAAAGTTATGATTTGCAAAGCCCATAATCTACAAATATATCCTCCTGAACAGATCTCATTACAGTAATTGTTTCGATTGCTTCTGCTTGCCTGCTGTTGAAATGATGACTATAGAGCAGTGTTTGCCTATACTGAAACATAGCCACACTTTCTACTATCCATTTTCTATTGTGGGGAAATTGGAGGGGGGATTATACGGAGTTGGGTGATATGTGGCCATAATAACATTTTTTCTAGAAAGCCAAGGTTATCCTTTGTCTCTGCACCTGGCCGGAACTGGATGGGTGGAACTGCCAGCATGGCAGTGGAAGATTGGACCATGTGAGGGACTTGTGGGTGTGGGAGCAGGCACTTTTAACTGGGAGGGGAAACCTGGAAGCTTTCAGATTCAGGTTTTCCCAGATGTGTCAACATGGCTCTCTTAATAAACTGGAATTTTGAGGAATCCTTTGTCTCGGACTCTGATTTACTTATGGATGCTATTTGGAACTCTGACACTCTAAGGTCTTGGGACAAAGCCATGCAGGTAGAGAACAAGTTGGTCAGCAGCCCTGGGTAGCGAAGGAAAAGATTCTTCCTGAAAACCCAAATAAGCTGATCCATATCTTAAAGTATCAATAATCCAGAGCCAGACAGAACAGTTCTAATTCAAGATCTGGTAGAGACTGACATCTACCCTCACTTTCAGGGGCATCCTCATCAATGGTCATGATCTTCCAAACAGCAGGCACAACCAGACAAGTAGAGATCTTACCCTTCTTCTGAGTATGCAAAATGCATTACACACCTTTGAGTTTGGACTTTGGGCTCACCTGCTCATTGACAGCAACAGTCATTGTAAATGCCACTGCTGATTTTCCCAAATCTTTTGCATGTAAACTAGACTCTGTCATCAAGCTACTCAAACATTTCTTTTAAGTGGAGATAACACATTGGGACACAAAAGAGGTTGTGCCATCATTCTGCATGCGCAGACAATATTGCTACTTTTTCTGGAGGAATTTTGCAGGATTAGCCAGGATTGGGTATTGCTATGTCCAATTGGCCTCGAGACAGAGTTAGCTTGAAGCAGGCCTCTGTGCTCCTTGCTTCTGGTTCCCAGTTTCAACTCTGTCTGGCCGAAGAAAGACAGGTTGCTTTTGGTTCCTGATTCTTCCAAAAAATCCAGTGCCATCCTGCAAATTCCTTCTCCCTGCCTTCTTCCCCTTGCCTCCATCTGATACCTGGAATCCTCCCCTTGATGTGGCTCGCTCCTGGCCACCGGTAAGGGATTTAAAAGTTGCTTCTTGGGGCTTTAGAGGCAGGACGCCATTACGGCGGCCATTTTGGGGCCTCATTTCCTGCGGGCCGCATGGGCTGGGGCAGAGGCTACTATGTAGCCTTGTTTTCATCCCTGCCTTCCTGGGTGGCCATCTTTTTTGCAGCGGCGGCAGCGGCAAGGCCCTGCAGGCCCAGATCGACGCCCGGAGGCCCAGAGCAGCGTGGGACAGTAAGGAATGCGTGGCGTGCCGTGTGGCACTGTTGGCAGCTGCGCGGCTTGCAAAAGGGGCAGGAAAAATCCCTGATTTCGTCGTGTGGAGGGTGTGTGTGATTGGGGAAAGCTGTTTTTTGGTCGCTGCTGTTTCTGGTGGGCTGAGCCTGGTGGAGCCCTGACCTGGTGCCATGGCAGATGCAGAGGAGAGGCTGAATTCCTCCCCATTGTCCCCTGGGGAGGGGACCTCCAGTGGGACCCAAGTGAGGCCCACAGCCTCTGTGAGACTGCAAAAAACTGCAGCAGCTGGAAAATCCTCCAAGGCCTTGCAGAAGGATGAGGAAAGGAGGCACGGGGCCCTGGAAAAGCAGGTGTCCAGGGCTGAACAGAGGGGTAGGCCTAGTTCTTCCTTGAGGTCTAGGGAGCCGGACCTCGCAGGAATAACTGAGACCTGGTTGGGTCATGAGGGAGGTCTCCCCCTCGTGGAAATGTGCCCGCCAGGTTATCGAGCATTTCACCAGCCTTGGGCCCAGGGAAGGGGCGGTGGGGTAGCAGTGATTATCCGGGAAGACTTAGAGCCGAGAGAGTTCTCTGTGCCGCAGACATCTGGGTGTGAGTCCCTTGTCGTGAGATGGGGCCCAGGGAGGCAGTTGGGCCTGCTGATAGTATACCTGGCTCCTCGCTATACATCAGCGGCCCTGCCCGAACTCCTCGAGCTGATCGCATCGGTGGCGGTTGAGACCCCCAAACTTTTAGTGATGGGGGATTTCAACCTGCCGTCGATGGGAGAAGCGTCCGAGGGAGTTCGGGAGTTCATGGCTTCCATGACAGCCATGGACTTGACCCAATTAATTCAGGGCCCTACCCACGAAGGGGGCCACACGTTGGACCTTGTTTTTGTCTCTGGCCAGTGGACGAGTGATCTGGGAATAGGGGATTTAACTATCACTCCCCTGTCATGGTCGGATCACTCACTTCTCTGACTTGACTTCCCTGGTGCTACCCCCCGTTACGGGGAGGCGGAGCCGGAAGGCATTAGATGGTTCCGCCCCAAGCGCCTGATGGAACCAGATAAGTTCCAGACGGAGCTTGGGCCACCTCCTGTAGACCCGACCCGCCCCCGGGTGGAGGACCTGGTAGCCGCATGGAATAGTGCGACTGCCGGGGCCCTTGACCGGGTGGCGCCTTTGCGGCCTCTCCTGCGGCAACGAACCACCCTGGCTCCTTGGTTTACCGAGGAGCTAAGGGTGATGAAACGCCACAAGAGACGCCTAGAGAGTCGTTGGAGATCCTCCCGCTCCGAATTTGACCGAGCACAGGCACGAACCTACTTAAGGACGTACCTTGTGGCATTAAGAGCGGCCAAACATCACCATTGTGCCGCTCTTATTGCGTCTGCAGATAACCGCCCTGCTGCCCTGTTCCGGGTGACCCGCTCCCTCTTGTTTCAGAGGCCGCGGGAAGCCCCTTTACAGGGCAGAGCAGAGCAGAGGAGTTTGGAAAATATCTGCAGGACAAAGTCGCTCAAATCCGAATGGGATGGGTCCCTTTCAGTGGTCCAGTGGAGACGCCCGTGGCGAGTCTTGAGAGACCATTCTGGGAGGAGTTTGACTCGGTTGCCATCGAGGATTTGGACAAGTTACGTGGATGTCTGCGACCTACCACATGTTTATTGGACCCGTGCCCCTCCTGGCTTGTACTGGCATCCTGGGAGGTTACACGCGACTGGCTCCTGGGCTTAGTGAACGCTTCGTTGGGCGAGGGGTCTCTGCCGGCCGCCTTGAAAGAGGCGGTTGTGAGACCCCTACTCAAGAAGCCTTCCCTGGACCCAACGGAGCTAGCTAATTATCGTCCAGTCTCCAACCTTCCCTTTTTAGCGAAGGTTGTAGAGAGTGTGGTGGCCCAACAGTTTCCACGTCACTTGGAGGAGAATGATTATCTAGACCAGCGCCAGTCCGGCTTCCGACCTGGGCACAGCACGGAGACGACCTTGGTCGCGTTGGTTGATGATCTCTGGAGGGCCAGAGATAGGGGTTGTTCCTCTATCCTGGTCCTATTAGATCTCTCGGCGGCTTTCGATACCATCGACCATGGTATCCTGTTGCACCGGCTATGGGGGTTGGGAGTCAGGGGCACCGTTTTACGGTGGTTCGGCTCCTACCTCTCCGGCCGGACGCAACGTGTGTTGGCAGGGGAGCAGAGATCGACCCTGAGCCCCCTCACTTGCGGGGTGCCACAGGGGACGGTTCTCTCGCCACTCCTGTTCAACACATACATGAAACCGCTGGGCGAGATCATCCGTGGCTTTGGGGTGGGATACTATCTGTATGCTGATGACACTCAGCTGTACATCTCCACCGCGAACCACCCCAACGAGGCCGTCGAAATGATGTCCCGGTGCTTGGAAGCCGTACGGGTCTGGATGGATGACAACCGACTTAAACTCAACCCCTCCAAGACGGAGTGGCTGTGGCTTCCGGCCCCCCGGTTCAACCAGTTGCTTCCATCTCTGGCCATTGGGGGCGAGCAACTGGCCCCCATGGAACGGGCGCGCAATTTGGGCGTCCTCCTAGATGCCCGGCTGTCCATGGATGACCATGTAACAGCCGTGGCAAGGGGGGCGTTCCACCAGGTCCGCCTGGTGCGCCAATTGCGCCCCTTATTGGACCGGGATGCCTTGCACACAGTCACCCATGCGCTAGTGACGTCTCGCCTGGACTACTGCAATGCTCTCTACATGGGGCTTCCCCTGAGATGCGCTCGAAGACTACAGTTGGTTCAGAATGCGGCCGCGCGGGTGATTATGGGGAGGACTAGGTTCTCCCATGTAACACCTCTCCTGCGCGAGCTGCACTGGCTTCCTGTGGTCTATCGGGTGCGTTTCAAGGTTTTGATCACGATCTTTAAAGCGCTCCATGGCATAGGACCTAGTTATTTGCGGGATCGCATCCTGCCCCATACATCCCTACGACCAATCCGCTCACACAGGGAGGGACTTCTCCGGGTGCCGTCCGCTAAACAGTGTCGGGGAGTGACGCCCAGGAGCAGGGCCTTCTCTGTGATGGGCCCAGCCCTGTGGAATGACCTCCCCCTTGACATCAGGATTACTTCCGATCTCCGCTCCTTCCGTGTAAAGCTCAAGACCCACCTCTTTCAATTATCTGGCCTGGCTCAACCGTAGTTTATCCTCCTCCTGACAGTCCTTTTTAAATTGTATTTTATCATGGGATATTTTAATGGCTAATTTTAATTTTCTATTATTATTATTAATGTGATATATGTTTTGATTACTACCTCCTCCATGTATGTATATGTATGTATATGTATGTATCTGTATGTCTATATGTATGTATGTATATTTTTATTGTACGCCGCCCCGAGTCCCTTGCGGAGAGGGAGCGGCTAACAAATTAAAAATTTGATTTTGATTTGAATTTGATTCCCCAATAGATCCAGGTCTAGGTCTCCTCACAGAGGGAAATTCCCCAGTGTATCTCAGGGACATTTCACCTCCCCCCCCCCCAATCTCCATGGTGGAACAGGGCCCCTATCTAAGGGATCCTTTTCAGTGCAGGGGGGCCAGGGGGGATAGTCCCATCAGGCCATCATTGGCTCCACAGTCTGAAGACTGGGCACAAGAGGAGGAGGAGGATTCCTTTGTTAGAGACATGGAGCAGCTTCTAGCAAGCATTCAGAGGTTTATCTCCTCTGGAATTTCACATGGAATTTCTGCTGGGTTACAGAAGGGGTCTGTGCAACTCGCAATGGTGGCAAAGGTCCCTGGGACGGGTGCCACTGCTCAAGGCAGGCTGAGGCCTTCCTCCTTGGAGGTGCGCCGGCCTGTTTCTCCTTCTCTGGCTAGCGAGGGTTCCATGGCGGGGGATCAGGTTCAGAGAGAGGTAGACATGTCTGATGATGAGGATCCCTCAAAACCTGAGGCACCAGCATTCTCTGGTCTGTTTCCTCTGGATTTGTTCAAGTCACTGTTGCGCAAGGCCAGGGCCACAGGTGAGATGGTGGGCGCCAGGTTGGGTGCCAAGGAGGGTGGTCCGGAGAAAAAGCCGGAGGATCAAGTTTACTCAGAGCCTCCTCCAGCGAAGGAAGACATCCCTGCCCCTAAGTTGTTCCTAGAGGTAGTTAAAAAGCAGTGGGAAAAGCCAGGAACATTTCCCAACCCCAGCAGCAGTGATAGGAGGTTCTTTAACATGGAGCCTAGTTTCTCTGAGGCGTTGCAGGTGCCCATAGTCGACCCTCCAGTGGTGGCATTGGCTTCCACGTCAACGGTGGTGTCCGGCAATGTGGCTGATTACTTGAAGGCCGAGGACAAGAAGGTGGAGCTGACCCTTCGTAAAACATTCCAGTCTTCCGCGTGGGCCATCAAGGCAGCTGCCTCCTCATCGTTCTTCAGCCGCACGGCTATCCTTTGGCTACAACAGATGCAGGAAAGAATTCTGCCTGAGGAGGTGCGTACTCATCAAGATCTCAACAAGCTGGTTGCTGTTGCACAATTCTCCGCAGACGCCACTCTGCATGCCATGAAGTATGCTTCATGGGCAATGGCGGCCTCGGTGACCTCCCAACATCTCCTGTGGCTGAGGGGGTGGCAAGCGGAGAACAAGGCAAAGTGGCACCTGGCATCATCGCCTTATTCTGGCGGATCCCTTTTCGGTACCCCGTTGGACCCAATCCTCATTGAGGACAAGATAAAAAGAAGGTCATGCCTACGCCCGCAAAGAAGTGGGAGGAAAAATCTGCACCCTACTTTTGGAAGCAGTCCTATCGTCAGTCAGATCAGGAGCCACAGCACAGCAGGTATTTTCTGAGATCAGATAGGCAGTCGGATAGGCACTATGCGAGGGGTAGGCCTAGGTTCCAATCCCAGGGGAAGAGGCCCTTTTAGGGGAGAGGTGGCTGTCCCTACCGCCGGGGCAGATAGGTCAATAGCGACCCCACCCATAGGCGGCAGACTGCTTCTGTTTGCCAGTGCCTGGGCTGAGATTACCACTGACACCTGGGTTCTGAATACCATCAGATTTGGACTGCGCCTAGAGAACCACTTTCGGATGTTTTCAGTCGCCAAGAGTAAAGATAAACGCTCTCTCATGAAGCAGTCCATCCAACACCTCCTAGAGCAGCGATGGCGAACCTTTTTGGCTTGCGTGCCATAAGTGGGGGGAGCACAGGGGGGTCATGTGCGGCCGTGCCGCACTCATAATCCAATGCGCGACCCCCAGTGTGCATGCACGCACTACAGGCACTCCCCCCAACTTTTACATGCTTTTTTCACCCTCCCCAGGCTCCAGAGGCTTTACAGGACCCTGGGGATGGTGAAAAAATCCTCCCCGCCCCCGGACGCCCTCCGGAGGCGTCAGGGAAGCCCCTGAAGCCTTCGGAGCGCTCAAAACGATCCTCCGAGCAAACTGGAAGTGACGTAGGGTCACTCTGCTATAGGGAGGTGGATCAAGCTGGCCATCGCATTGGCCTATGAGGTTCAGCACCTTCCAGTGCCCCAGAGCACATCACAGGTGTGAACAACCATCAGGCCGACTGGCTCAGTCGGGCCACGGTCAACCATGGGGAGTGGAGCTTTTCTCCTAAACTGTTCCAGGCCATCTGCTCCAGGTTCAGCCATCTGGAGGTGGACCTGTTTGCCACACCGCAGAACACTGAGGTGGATCAGTTCTTCTCTCGGTTCCTGGCTTGGAGGATGGAGGGAGTCGACGCGCTTCAGATTCCATGGGCGGAGGGCCTGCTCTACGCCTTCCCTCCCCTTCCCCTTCTCCCTGGGGTAGTTCAGAAAGTGATATCAGAAAGGGCGGAGCTCATCTTAGTGGCGCCCTACTGGCCACACCGGGTGTGGTTTACGGACCTAATGTGCCTGTCAGTGTCACACCCGTGGAGGATCCCGGGGAAGACGGGGGAACCTGGTGTATCCCGAGCCACAGTGGCTGCAGCTAGCCGTGTGGAGATTGAGCGGGAGCACCTAAGGGCCGCCCAGCTTTCACAGAGGGTGATCTCCACAATTGAGGCTTCACGCAAGGGTTCCACCACTAGGATTTATGATTCTACCTGGCAGGTCTTTGCAGAGTGGTGTCGGGTCTCGGGAGCGAATCCTCGAGAGGCTTTGGTACTGCACATCTTGAGGTTCTTCCAAGATGGATTGGATAGGGGGCTCTCACATGGCACCCTCAGGAGACAGGTGGCGGCCCTCTCCACGATTATTTGGGGAGAGGGGCTCCTTCCAGTTTCCCAGGTCCCATTAATTAAGAGATTTTTGAAGGGTGCGGGGAATCTCCATCCCCCGGTAGTCCACAGGTTTCTGACATGGAGCCTCACTACGGTTCTCCAAGCACACCCAGAATTTCGTCTCTTGTGCTTTTCCTAAGGAATTTAATATGGACCTCCCTGGGTATATTGTGTGTTCTGGCATATGCTGAATTCACTACGGTTCTCCAAGCAATGACAGGACCACCATTTGAACCTTTGAGGACGATTGACCTGAAGTTCGTAACCTTTAAGGTAGTGTTCCTTGTGGCGGTCACCTCAGCCTGTCGCATCTCCGAACTGGGGGCTTTGTCCTCTAGGTCGGATCTTTGTACATTCCACAATAATCGGGTCGTCCTGCGACTGGATCCGACTTTTGTTCCCAAGGTTAACTCCCTTTTCCACAGGTCGCAGGAGGTGGTATTACCGGATTTTGGTCTGGACCCGTCTCATGATAGGGAGCGCCTTTGGCACCGGCTGGATGTCAAGCGTGCCTTGTGCATTTACCTGAGGCGCACGGAGGGCCTCGGGAAGTCTGAGGCGCTTTTTGTTTCCTTTTATCCGTCTTCCCTGGGGAAGAGGGTGTCCTCCTCGGCTATAGGGAGGTGGATCAAGCTGGCCATCGCATTGGCCTATGAGGTTCAGCACCTTCCGGTGCCCTAGGGCATCACAGCACACTCCACCAGGAGTGCGGCTACCTCGGCGGCCTGGGCCACACAGGCGCCTATTGTGGAGATTTGCAGGGCGGCTATGTGGGCGTCTCCCTCTCCCTTTATCAGGCACTACAGGTTATATGTGTTTGCATCGGCTGATGCAGCGTTTGGTCGTAGGGTGTTACAACAGGTGGTATGGTAGCACCTGAGGGGCCCAGGGCCAGTAGTGCCCCCCCTGAGAGGCGCTAACTTGAGTATGTCCCAAACCTGGCTAATCTTGCAAAATTCTTCCAGAAAATGACAGTTGGTCTTACCTGAACTGTTGTTTTAGGAGGTTTTGCAGGATTAGCCAGGTCCCTGCCCTAGTGTTGGTCCAGGGTTGGGGGAGTTCAGGGGGTAGGGTGTGTTCACTTATGACTTGTTTTCAGGTGTTTTGCAATGGGCTTGACTCATTGAAACTGGGAACCAGGAGCAAAGAGCACAGAGGCGTGGCTTCAAGTTAACTCTGTCTCGAGGCCAATTGGACATCACAATACCCAATCCTGGCTAATCCTGCAAAACCTCCTAAAACAACAGTTCAAGTAAGACCAACTGTCATTCTAATAACATTCTTCCTCTGCCATTAAATAAAGGGTGCTGGGATATCAGTGAAAGTCCCTGACTTTTATTAGTCTGAAAAGTTTTATTTCATTGGATGGTTTTCCTTCATCGTTAAGGCTACTCCCCCATTTCCCTTTGAACAGATCAACCTCATACCTGAATAGTCATAGCTTCCCGTGAGTTCCGCACCTCAATGCGAGCCTGATTCATGGAGCCTAGGTCCATTAGCAGTGGCTGATCTTCATTGTCCAGCAGCACATTTGTTGGTTTTAAATCTCTGAAAAGGGACAAGCAGAATATAAATGGATCCCTACATCTGCATTTGGCAACAGTCCAAGGCATGAGTCCT
The DNA here is from genome assembly GCF_964273705.1 of Natrix helvetica. Lineage (NCBI taxonomy): Eukaryota > Metazoa > Chordata > Lepidosauria > Squamata > Natricidae > Natrix > Natrix helvetica. The sequence goes on from NC_138548.1 coordinate 126,330,155, forward strand.
CAAATCCACTTTAAAGGAAGTTTGAAGCTTGTAAAGTGACCTTGACTATGTGTCAGAATGGCCACAAAACTGGCAACTCCAAACCTCATCTAACAAATGCTCTGTCGTCTACACATTAGCAACAAAAATCAGAACACCAAATACAAAATGGGAGGATATGACTTCGTAGACGACCCTCACTCTCTCAAGGACCTAGGAGTACTCATCTCAAACGATCTAAGCCCCAGAGCTCACTGTAACAGCATTGCCAAAGAGGCATTAAGAGTTGTTAACCTAATTTTGCAAAGCTTCTTCTCGGGTAACATTCTACTGCTAACTAGGGCGTACAAAACCTTTGCCAGACCAATTCTCAAATACAGCTCATCTGCCTAGAATCCACACTGTATATCAGACATTAATACAATTGAGCAGGTCCAGAAGTATTTCACAAGAAGAGTACTCCACTTCTCTGCTCGCAATAGAATCGCTTATGCCACCAGGCTCAAAATTTTGGGTTTAGACAACCTGGAACTACGCCGCCTGCGGTCTGACCTAAGCATATTACATAAAATTGCCTGCTACAACATCCTACCTGTCAATGACTACTTCAGCTTCAACCTCAATAATTCTCAGGCAAACAATAAATACAAACTCAAGGTAAACCGCTCCAAACTAGCTTGCAAAAAGAGAGTGGTCAACCCCTGGAATGCTCTACCAGATTCCGTTGTTTCATACTCAAACCCCCACAGCTTCAACCTTAAACTATCTACCGTGGACCTCACCCCATTCCTAAGAGGTCCATAAAGGGGGTGTGCATAAGCGCACCAGCATGCCTTCCGTCCCTGTCCTACTGTCCCCATTTATTTGTACTCATGTCCCTTGTTCATATCCATGTTTATACTTATACCTGTTATCTTGTACATGTTTGACAAACTAAATAAAATAAAGAATAAAAATAATATTCCAATCAAAGTCTTTCCTGTATTGAACATACTGTCACACTGATGTTCTTGTGCCTTAGGTTTTTCTTTATCTCTGCAAACTCCTCTTTGCCAGCAACCCAATTATAAAGACTGAGAGTCTGTCATGACTTCAGTTCTGTATTCATGCACCCTGCTTTCTAAGGCCAGCTTCTTACCTGTGTGCATGTCCCTTGTTATGGATGGCCTGCAGTCCTCGGCAGATGCCATGAAAAATGACCAGGATACGCTCCTCGGGCATGAAGGAGCCTTTATCTCTCAAAGCTTCCACTTCCTGCCAGAGGGTCCCTCTCTGGAAAAGAAACCCAGGCAAGTTGGTAACTGAAATGGCATGCACGTCCTCCAAACTTACTGAGGGAAGAAAAAGATTTATTCCTGGATATTAAGAGACTGTGGCCCAACTTGGCCTAAGGATGATTTACCCTTCTTTTCTATTTGAGCCTCACAATTGCAAAGGCTTAATCAATATTGGTTTGGTTGCTTTTGGTTCGATCCGAAACAAGCAAATAGTTTATCTAAAGCAGGACTAGCTAGGCAGAGTTTTGTAACTACAGTAAATATCATGCTATTCTAAGGGTTGATTAATGCATTTGCTACTTGATCACAAGCTCTAAATATATAAGTTGTCCTAGAACTCTTAGGTGCCTGTGGTTGTAGAGATGCCACCACAGAGGGAAAATGTGGCAGCAGAATTATAGTCACAACATTCTGATTTGGCTTGAAGGAGAAAAGGGAACAGATATGAGAGGACCTTGGCTGACTTCAAATGCACTGCATGTGGAAGAACACTGTCTTTCATGCTTACCACCTTTAGGACGAATGGACTTCAGCTCCCAGGATTCCCCAACCAGCATGCTTTTCTGGGAGTTGAAATGCACACATCTTAAAGGTTCCAAAACATTGACGTGGAAAGCCAACCGATGATGATAGCTGGAGTCTCTTCTGCACAATACTACATTCCCCTTGAGAGGTTAGGTATGGCACTGGATATTCAGTTGATGACTGTAGCTTACAGAGTTTTTGTACAGTTAGGGATGGGGCACCAGCTATATTTTTCAAGGAAAAAGCAGATCCAGCCCCTATTACATGTGCCTTGGTTGCATCCAATTAAATGGATGTATTACTGCATTTGAAGAACACTCCAGCTACGGCAAAATATCCAAAATATCCTGTTTTTCAGAAAGGTACAATAATTTAATTTTTATTCCCAATCATGATTCCATTGCTGCTTATTACCAGTGGACACTTTGGGACTAGTTTGAAAGGATCCCCATCTCCCACAATCCCTTGTATTTTTCATCTGATGCCTGGCTCAATGTCCCAACCTCACTGGAGCCCACTGGGTTGACCAGATGAGGAATCAACTCTCCAGGAAGGCTAAAACTACCTTTATTGAGATCAGGTGCAATAATAGAATCTTGCAAGTCTGATTTTGTGTATTTCCTCCCCCTTCTTTTATTCCATCAGGGAGGTGTCTGCCTGAGCTGTTTCTAAATATTACCTCATTTTTCTGGACTTAAAACATGTTCCAGCCATTTTTGCCTAGATAACAGTTCTAGGCATTGAACAGCCATGGTCTTCCTTACTTCCCACCAGCTGGCAGGGGCACAATCTTTGAAGACGGAATATCAGTTTGCCATCAAGATATTTTGACTTGTTGGTATCCTGTTGAGAACTTTTACTCTGTGTGTCATTATGGCCAATTTTGAAAGTGGGCAAATTTTAATTTTTGTTCCTCTTGTATTCGTGTCAGAAGAACCAAGACGCTTCCGAGTTAAAAGGATTTGCTTTTGACATCACTGTTGCCCAGGGGACGCCTGCTGAGGGTTCCTTTCATGTCCCCATTAATGAGCCCACCAAAGTGATACCCATTTATCTACTTGCATATGCATGCTTTCAAACTTCTAGGGGGAGCAGGAATCTGGAATGAATAACAGGAGCTCACCCTGACACATATCAGAACTCAGTCTCAAACGCAGGCTTACAGACTATCAACCCACCATTATAATCACATGAGCTATCAACACTCCCTGTTCTGCAAGTTATATTTCAGGAAATTTGTTGTTTTAAATAGTTTCATTTAAAAGGAAAATACTTTAACCTTTGTGAGCACAAGCCATGCACACAAGACAAAAATGGAAAATAAATGCAATTGCATAAGAAAATATATGCAGAAACCATTGGAGCAATTAAAGCAATTATACAATAGTCTTCTTAGTGTAAGAATGTGGATCTTAATTATACTAGCTGACTAGTTAACTATACATTAGTAATGGCCTTTCCGTGTATTAAGAGTAAGGTTAGCTGGAAGAGCCCGTTCTTTTCCCTGCCACACCTAATTTATCTAGAGAACACACTTCTTGGCATGCATCCACCGAACCTGTCCGCACCTGACCCCTTAACTAGGAAATTGATCTGGAGGCTACTGACCTTGAGGAAAGGCAAGAGGAGCCAGGCCTCGTGCTTGGATCCTTTCTCTACCATGGCATGTGCACAGAGGGGCAAGATGTTAGGGTGCTCAAAAAGCAGGTGCATCTCTACCTCGTGCAGAGCTTCCCGACGATCATCCTTGTCATGGCATATGATGCGTTTCAAGGCATAGAAGCGCCCATCCTGCAGCCCTTCGACCAGGTCCACATAGCTGAAGCCACTGCAGGGAGTAAAACGGAATAAGCCACAGGGCAGGAGGTCAAAGATTTATGTATCCTGATGTAAATGGAACCCAAACAACTTTCTCTCCTCTTTTCTACTATGTCTTTATTTTAAAAGCTCATCCTTATTCTTAAAGTATGACCCTGTTCTGCTGTCAGACACATCTTACACCTTTGCAGCGCTGCGAGGGCCGTGTTTTCCACACAAGGGTTGCTGGTTCATCGATGCCAGCTTTGTAGTTGCTATTCATATAACTTCAGTGCTGACACACGTTAATGAGATTATAGAGAAAAGGTAGATATCTACATGCCACAACAGGAAGAAGAACAAGAAAGGACTCTTGTTCATGTTGTGCACCCTGGTTGTTTATAACCTCATGAAGCTGTTTTTTTTTTCAAAAATACTTTGTGTGGCACTGTACAATTGTTGGCTTGATAAAGGGGGAAATGTTTAAATAAATGTCATGTGGCATTAAGCAGAATTCTGGTTCTTCTAGTTCAGTGGTTCTCAACCTGTGGGTCGGGACCACTTTGGGGGTCGAACGATCCTTTCACCGGGGTCGCCTAAGACCATCGGAAAACACATATTTTCTATGTCTTAGGAACCGAGACATCAATTTTATCGTTGGGGGTCACCACGACATGAGAAACTGTATTAAAGGGTCGCGACATTAGGAAGGTTGAGAAACACTGTTCTAGTTCTTTATCACAATACTGATAAACTGTACAAAAAGGCACAGCAACTGAATATGCTTAGCAATCACAAGAGGTCATGCATAACCCCCAAAATATAACTAATTAATTGGAAAGAAGTGGGGAAGATCAACCAGCTCCGTAGTAATCTGATATTTTCTATCATTAAAAAATATTTGCTACTTAGTTTATAATGGTATCTTCTAACATTAGAAACCAAATATTAAATATTGTTAGTCTGCTCAATTGCTGTGCTCTTTTTCTCTCTATATATAAAAAGTTGTCATGAAGGGTGAAAGTCTGAGGTATTATTGAGGGAAGAGAAGCAGCAGACATAAGGCGCAGCAAATATATGATTATGTATCAGAAATAATATTCTAGCTGTAATGAGTGGTAAGCAATGAAATCAGATACCCAGAGGAATTGGGGTATCACCTTCTTTGGAGCGACAGGAAATCCAATTCATGATGAAAAGCTGGAGGGAATTGCACCAAGCGAATAACAAAAAATATTTGTCTTTAATGAAGCTTGACTGACAATTTTGGAGGAATATTTTGGAGAAGGTGGGAAGTGATTAGAAAAACCAGTGGCCTTCCATGTTGCTGGACTGCAACTTACAACAGCTGAACCCAGCTATGGTGAGGATGTTGGACAATACTGATCAGAATAATCTGAAAGGAACAACTTTCTCATGGAATAAATAAACCTTACAAGATGCAATAATTCTATCCCTGGCAAATAAATCTATCTAGAGATATATATTTCCTACTTCTTTAAAAGCATGAACATATGCAGTTAAGACATCTTCCTACAAGTGGAGAACTACATGGATAATTTATAATGGGAGTCAGACAAGGCAGCGAGGGGGAAACAATGATGAGAAGCACATTTAGGTAATGCTAAAGTTTTGCGCTTTGCTTCTAGGTCTTTCTAACCAACTTGATTACCACAGTAAAACATAGACCAAACTAAGATAAAAGATAGGGTAGTGATTAAAGGATCTTCTGTGAAATTTCAAAATGAATCACTGTAGAGCATCTTAAAAGATCCCTCTGGAAAGACTCCAATACTCACCCCTCCCCAAGCCTGTGGATTAAAAGATAGCGTTTGTTATTGATGGTGATGGTCCCCCTTGAACAGATACACAGGGCATGGCCCATGGTGGTCGCTCCAACATCCTTCAGACTCTATAGAGGATAAGAAAGCAAAGTTCCAGACCTTGGTACAGCCATTGTGAAGGCCTACGGCTGAGAAAAGAGCAATAACCTCCTGTCAAGATATTAATAAATGGATACATGTGCAAGTAGTCCTTGTTTAACATTCACAATTGGGACTGGTCATTAAGCAAAGTGATTGCTAAATAAAATGTCAAGTGTGCTTCTGATCTTATTTCAGCTTTCCTTTGCATTGCAGATCTGCAAAAGTTATACATGCAGTCACTTTTTCATCACCAGTCAGAAACAGTCACTGTGCAAAGTAGTTGCTAAACATGGACTATCTGTGTATGAAGCCCAATGACCTTTCACGTAAGGTATAGCACTGAAGGGGAGTACAAGAGAATAGTTCAAGTTGTTTGCCGAATAACAGAACTGTCCATCCATCAGTTTCTTTTCTTCCTATATCATATTGACTTAAAAAGCACGGTCGTAACATTGGCATTGGAGAGGAAATGAGACAGATCAAATTGCAGGCTGTAATATAAGCTATCTTTCTGTGGGTAGGAGCCAGACTAAAAAACAAAACCGGGAACATTTTCTCCAGCTTCAGGGAGCTTCAGAAACAGCAAATATCATCTGGTAATGTAATGGAAGGGCAATGGCTAGAATTTTCAGCCCTTCTTTTTTACTTTTTTGGTAGGGAGAGGGAAGTGAGGTTTATACAAGTAAAACTAGGTTTAGCACATTTATTTGGGGGCATATTAGAAAAAAAGAAAAATTGCACTGCTATGGCATGCCCACTACATTTTGATGGTGCAATCTTAAATAGACTTTGGGAATTGCCAAAAAAAAAAAAAAAAGCAACAAAAGCAGGCAAAACACAGACTTGCAGGCTTCCCAGCCCAGGTGAAGACAAATGTTCCATTCTCTGTCCTGTTATAATAAAATATGCTCTGTGGAACAATGAGAGGGTTAATTGTCAACTCCAAAATGGCAGCCAGCTGCACGTCAACAGTTTGGCAGCCAAGAAATATATACTGAATGAATCTTCTAAAAGAAAAAAAATGTGGAAAACTAGGGAATAGGGCCTGACTCCAGTCACCCAAATTTTTGTAGTCTATTTTTGGAAAAAACAAAAACAAAATGCCACTGTTTATCTCAACAAGGAATGGAACAATCCAGAATCAGAACTTCCTTCCCAGTTGAATCATATGATGAAATGTAGGGTAATTGGTATCTTCCCAAATGCAAACGCAAACTGAACTGAGGGCATGGAAAGGCGGAAGAAAAGTATCTTTCTTTAACTACCTATGAAAAGTGAGACTTTTTAAAAACTAGGTAATAAAACTCTTTTATATATTTCCCCTTGGTTATCGAGTAAATTACCCTCTCCCTAAGTATTACCCATAATCCAAAATGAAAGGACAGAAGCCTTCCCTTTGGATTACATTCTAAAAAGGCAAGGCACATAAGGGGGGGGGGAAAGAAGGGTGGGGGGAAATAAAAGGTAAATATTAGTTCAGAGCTGGAGAGCAAAGCGTTGAGCAGCAATCACGTTCAGTGGTTCAGAAATACGGCGATTGGGGTGCATCGAAAAGCCACCGAGGGAAGCAGTGCATGCAGAGTTCTGCCATGGGAATAATGCACTCTGCACATGACCAGATGCACAGTCGCAGTTACTGTTATGTCATTTGTTCTAGAGTGGATAAGTGCATTACATTCCGAGGCAGAGTTATGGCTCAAGCAGGGGACGGAAGTATCCTGCCCTGGAAGTCCTGTCGCCCTTTCTGGAACCGCCACTCTCGAATACAGAACAGCCGCAAAGTCGACCAAGCTCATCTTCACGCCCCGCCCATCCGCTGAGGTACACGGGAGGGGGGGGGAGAGGGGAGGGGGCGACACACTCACCCAGTCTCGGTCTAGAGCTCGAAGGCGTCCTGGAGAGCTTGAGCGCGACAGGAGCCACGGCGCTGGCTGGTGACGTTATCACTCTGCGCCGCCTGCTCTGCGGCCTTGGAGGTAGCTAAGCAACGGCTCGTGGGGAAGAACAAAATGTATGTGAAAGAGGAAAAAGAGGGCGTGAAGTGGGAAAGAACTGATAAGCAAAAAGAGAAAAGCAAACAGAAGTTATGAACTGGGTGTTCAAGAGCAAATCTGTAGAGTTTTTAGCCAAAAAGTGCTGAGCTTCAGTATTGTGGGTTTTATTTGACGGGGGTTACTGAAAATTTCCTAAAATGTGAGTGCCACTTTGAATTCAGCAAACACTTATTTTTAAATAAATGGGTATAGGTCTGTAACTTAGTCCTAAAGGTCCAACGGTGCTTTTTTTTTTCAAGAGGCAACTGGACTTTTTGATTTTTCTTTGAAGACGTTTCGCTTCTCATCCCAGAAGCTTCTTCATCTCTGACTGAATGGTAGGGAAACTGAAGAAGCTTCTTGGATGAGAAGCAAAACGTCTTCAAAGAAAAACCAGAAACTCCAGTTGCCTCTTGGGGAAAAAAAAAACCTTTGGGACAACCATGACCTGGCTGACTGAGAATCTCCATAGACATTTAGTCCCCAAAAGAGCTGATGTTCTTGAATTCTGCCATGAAAATAATGTATTCAGTATACTTCACAGAGCTGTTGTGAAAATAATGCCAAGTGAACTCATGAAAGGCTCTAAATGAGTTCCTAGTAGGATATAATTGATTTTGATCAATGTGTTATTATTAATCTAAGAGAAATTTATATTGTGTTTGTTGGGAGGAGAGGGGTTACGAGTAATCTATTTTAAGATGGGGGGAGAGGGGGGGGCAAAGTATTTGGTATAATATTTGAAAGTGAATTTTTGTGGGGGGGCTGGGGGGGTATAGCATTTGTATGAGATTTATATTGTATGGCGGGGGGGTGAAAAGGGGGAAAATTGTTTGTACAAAACTCTTTTAATAAAAAAAAAATGTTTCTCTAGAAAACTTAGGGTAACGTATAATTCACCACCACGTAAGTTACTACAAAAACTCTGTGAACTAATTAGAACATGATCAGCTCAAGGTCTTTTGGTAAAATTTATAGATGTGTAGGGATGCAATGTGGTGAATAGTGTGTAAGGATTTCAATGCAGATGTAGTTTTAGCCACTTTAACATGCCGGATACTGTATCTCAGTGGGAAGTTTTAATAAAATTTAATTGTGATCATTTTAATAATATGATTATTGTGATTATTTTAATGAGTGGCATGGTGGCCTAGTGGTGAAGATGCTCACTTCCCTCTGGGAAGGTTGAGAATTAGAACTGAGGTAGTGGCAGATGTTTCCTAGGGCACAAAGAAAAAAATCTGTTATGAACACTGCCTAAGCATCAGGAAGGGCACCGGCCAGTAAATGCTCAGCTTCATCCAATCGCCCTAACTCTGTGCTGAATAGAGATTACAGGGTCTTAAAAAGGGGGGGAAATGGTGATTATTTTAATGTTGTCAGCAGACATTTGACATTCTGATCAAGTAATTATTTTGTGGCTTAGATTGCAATGGCATCTAGAGCTTGATTGGTTTTACCCAAATTTTACTATTCAGTGACTTCTACCTAATTCTTTAGTTTATAACAGCATCTCATTATGAGGTGGCACAGAATGTGGTGATGCCAAGGTTAGTGTGCCCCCTCACTGGGACATTATGCACTGGTTACCTTGGGTGTCTGTATGGGTTCCCTGTTGCTGAATGAATACAATGATTATACAGATCTGGTGAGTAAAAGGGACATCCAATGGCAGGTTTCAATAAATGGGAAATAAAACACTGAAAAATCTTTTAGTGAAATTGGACACTGAAAAGCATGAAGATTATATAATTATATGATAGCAGCACACTATTTAATAATTAAAGTGCTTGATATTCTTATGGAGCCTTTTGCTCTCTCAGAATAGGTATGTATAGCTTGTTTCATAATCACCATATTTGGCTCTGATCATTTCAACATTTATTAGATCTACAAGAAATGTGTGAGTTTCTTCTAAATCCAGTGTGTATAATTTGTTATTTAAAATAATTGATGCTTTAGAATCAATAACATACAATGCAATATCAGTTAAGTTATATTTCTTTACACTCTCATCTTACAGATAACTATTATTTGACATTATTCTGCTAGTTTGAGGAAATGTATGTTTTGCATAAGCTGTATACTTGGTAATGGTAAATAAGCTCTCTGTTTCAGTTCCTCTGTTTTCATTTTTGCATTCAGAAGGACCATGGTACATTATGGTATTGTATTATTCTCTGATGTGACTGGCTTTGGATTTAGTTCATTTTAAAAAATTGCTGACTGTCCTCCCCTCCCAACTCATAGGACAGATCACTCTCTCTCTTCAGAGGAAGCACCAGGGCCTGCCCACCAGATTGTCATGTGATATCTTCTTGCAGCTTCTTGTTCCAGGCTGAAGTTAACGTTAAACAGATGGGGCTGTGGCTGTATATTCTCATGGTAGTTTGGGGGGGCTTACAATTTCAGGTAAGCAAAAACAACAATTAGGGAAGGATTTTATTGGGAAAAATGCTGAAATGATTTTTTTTTCAACTTTTAAGGGAAATACAAAAAAAAATTATCTATCTGCTTTGTAATCTTCTACGTAGTCTCATAGTCCAGGTTTTTCTTTAGATCTTTTTGGCACTTTTTCACCATCTTCTCCTAGCATTCTGTTTACAATTAGTGAGTTGATTGCCGTACCACTGAATTAAGCTCCTGTGTAATATAATTATCTTGGAATTCTTATACATGGAGCATAATCTGTTCTGCTCATTTAAAATTCTCAACAATCATGTGATTCAGGGCACAGCAAAGAACACTATAGAGTTCAAGTTATTTTAGATTATGGTCTAAGTCATACACTCAGAGCAAATTAATCATTTATTTTTCAAAATAAATTCTCAACAATCGTGATTATGTGTGATTAGCTGGCTGATAATAGATAACCATAGCACAGGAGATAAAGAGGTGAGTAACTCCACATTATGATTCAGTAGAAGATGTTACATCGGTCACTAACCTAGAAAGAGTTTAAGTGAATAAGTGAGGGGCAGACCTAAATGTCAAGTATAAATTGTGATTGGGATGTTAGATTTGAACTTGCAAGATTTGGAGCAGCAGTGAGCATGAGATATGAGTTACTTTGGGATGCCTTAGGTGACATGTCTAGTACATGAGATTAACCTCAGGAAAATACTTTATACAGCACTATAATGACCTTCCATTCTGAAATGTTGTATTGTTTTATACTAGGCGTTCTTTGGACTGGAAGCTCTTATGGAAAACAGAAATACATGAAGGAGCTAATCAGTGTTAAATATATTGTTTGAGCTAATGATATAAAATCTGTAATTATATCTTATAATGGCCATGGAACAAATGGATCTTCTACCCACACCCCTACCCTTAATAAATACTTAAAGCAGAACTGTGATTGTATGGAAAAAGACAATATGAAGCTTTCATCTCTTTTTCCGGATAGCAGGGCACCGCAGCAGTCCGTACATTCAGCATTGATTATAAAAATAACTGCTTCCTCAAGGATGGAAATAAGTTTCGTTATATCTCAGGCAGCATCCATTACTTCCGTATTCCACCAGCTTATTGGAAAGACCGGCTCCTCAAGATGTATATGAGTGGTCTCAATGCTGTACAAATGTAAGTGATCGGAAGTGATTCCCAGCTGGGACATACTCTTTGCTGTAACAGAGAGTAGAGATTGAAACTGATCATAAATGTTCGAATGTTCTCATTGGAAGGTTATACTTTGGGCTATACCCAATATTAGGAGCAGAAAAACTCATGCTAATTGAAAATGGATCTGACCCAATTAATGAAAATCTTTTGTTCTATCATAAGGTCACATTAGGATATATATAACCCTGTGCACATACAGTATGCCTGTATAGCACTAACTATGCATGTACCCTATTTCGCCCAAAATAAGATCCCCCCAAAACCCATAGCATGTTTTTTTTACATGTGCACTAATATAAGCCATACCCCCAAAATAAGCCCTACTTAAGAGCCTGTGCAGCTAGCCGGCTACCTATTCCATCTGGTTGTTCATGCTGGTGTGGCCACAAAGTTACCTCAGGGCTTACTTCAGGGCCCCCGCAACCAGGCCATCCATGCCCCGACACCTGGCTCACGGCGGCAATACCAGCAGCCATGTGCAGCAGTGTGGCTGCCAGGCCACTTCTGCTTGCTTGCAGTTGTAGTGGAGCAGGAGGCCAAGTGGTGTGTTGGTGCCGTGAGGTGAGACAGGTGACAGGGTATGGATGGCCTGGTTGGGGGGACCCTGAGGTAAGCTGGTGCAGGGCATGTGGGATAGCTCCATCATGGCACAGGCACATCACTCAGCCTTCTGCTCCATCGTGGCCACAAACAAGCAGAAGATGTGGGCCAGCGACCACGCAAGGTGCTGCTGGATGGGGTTGCTGGAGCTGCCCCCACAAGACAAGACAGGTGTCGGAATGTGGGTGGCTTGGCTGTGGGGGCCCTGAGGTAAGCCGGTGCGGAGTGCGTGGGGCAGCTCCACCCTGCCTCATGGCAGTGACACTGGTGCACTGCTTAGCCTGCTGCCCCACTGTGAGCAAGCAGAAGTGGGCCTCCCATACATGGAAAAAAATAAGACCCCCCCCCCCCCCAATAAGCCCTCGGGCTTATTTTGTGGCCCAAAAGAAAATAAGACCCGGTCTTATTTTTAGGGAAACATGGGTATATAAAGCAACATATTTAATTACTGACCATCTTTCTGCTACAATTGGGATAATTACCTCTGTCCATCATTCCAAGGGAGAAATTTTTTGTTCATGTTCCCTGCTTGTTATCACTTATGTCTGAACTTGCTGTCAAGCTAAGCTGCGAAATAGGGATTGAAAGATGTACTTGAACTACAAAAATATTGTTTAATATTTAGTGCCAGAAGGAAAAAAGCATGCTTTTGTTCTATTTACCCTATTTTACAGTAACTCTTTTTTTGTCTCTCGGAAATTATTCTGGATTGCAATGTGTATTTTAATTCCTTAGTTATGTCCCATGGAATTATCATGAACCATTGCCTGGAAATTACAACTTTTCTGGGGATAGAAACTTGGAAGGATTCTTGGACTTAGTGGCCCAATTAGGGCTATTGGTGATTTTGCGTCCTGGACCCTACATCTGTGCTGAATGGGATATGGTAAGGGCTATGCAAAGATAAGTCATTATTATTTTAAGCATCTGAATGCTCCACACCTTATTTTAAGCAGTTAATAATTTGATGAGCTATCTTTCTCTCATTTTCCTTTTATAGCTTTTTTTCATTTTTAAATCTTGTATTTTTCTTGGTTTATAACTATACATGGATGCTAGCATTTCATCTCATCATTCAAGCAACTACTTTACAATAATTAAGATCAAACCTATTTTTGCTATTTTGAATTCTCATTTTTGGCAGTTCTTCAGTTATTACACACACACACACACACACACACACACACACACACTGGAAGAGAGCATAAATAATGTCTTTGACCTTTGTTGCACAATTGGATAACTTTGATATCTTTTTTCCTAGGGTGGCCTTCCATCTTGGCTGTTGGCAGAACCAAATATTATTCTACGAACATCTGATCCAGGTAAAGGGGAAATCTGAACCAGAGAAAGAAAACAGAGTTTCCTCTACCTTGTGCAGAAGCAGAGCACGTATATGAACTTAATAGCAAAGCTCAATGTATTCTTCCAGACTTCTCTGTATGCAGCCTTGTAATCACCAGCTCTATCTTAGCACCACACAGGAAATTGAGCAGAGTATCCTCATTTTTAGCTGAACAAGTTGCTTTCTGCTCTCAGGTTTTCTGCGAGCTGTCAACAAATGGCTGAGTGTCCTGCTACCCAAGATAAAACCTCGTCTTTACCAAAATGGAGGTAACATCATCAGTATCCAGGTGCGTGAAGCATAAGACATTTTAGGCATTTCAATCCAGAATAGATTTCTGACCCCATTTCAAAACAGAATTCCGAGGTGGAACTCTTATTTCCACCTAGATAAAAGCGAAAGTTTCACTTTCTTCCAAAACAATAAATCACATTATCCAATCCAGGCACTGGCTGGTTACCTGGCAACTCCTTCCTCCACCTCCAGCCAGACGACAGTTGGAATGTCCTTGACCTAGGAATGAACTCGTTTGTTTTAGTTACAACACCACCACCACCACCACCACCCCAGCTCCAAGCTTTGTCAAGCTGGAAGCAAACTGAAAGAACCCCTAATAGAACTACAGAAAAGGAAAAGGAAAAACACCCATAGCTAGAACAGCTTTGGGGTTGACAGGGGGAATGCAAGTTTTTTTCATTTTCATTAAAACAGATGGACCCTAAACAACAATGTTTTTGGAAAAGGTGAAGATCAGACCTAGTGGCTATAAAAATTGAATTCTGGAATCTGTTGACAAATCTTTGCCTAGCGGAATCCTTTTGGATCTTAAAATCATGTTATCAAGTGCCCAACATTTTACACAATCTATATTTGCTGTCTTTCACTATCAAACAGCAAAGACATTTTAGCACCCTTCTGACTTATGCAGGGGGAGAGCAAGCTGTTTCCTTTAAAACTAGCTCAGCTGCATCTACTTGGGAAACCAACACATGGGAGAAGTGGGCTGCATAAGCTGCTACATATGCAGCATTTGACAAATGTGTCTTATTAAAAGCTGATCCTTTGGCAAATGAGGGGCTCTAAGTCACCATCCTTTAATTCCCCACTGTTCTCTAGGCAGGTGGAGAATGAATATGGAAGCTATTACGCATGTGACTTTGACTATATGCGTCACCTTCTGGCTGTTTTCCGCTTGTATTTGGGCAAAGAAGTTGTGCTTTTCACAACTGATGGCATCAAAGAATCTGAGCTGCAATGTGGGACCCTGCAAGATTTATATGCCACTGTGGACTTTGGATCAGGTAGTGCAAGGCTAAGTGATCTGCACAGAATTCATAGGATCTGGAATGGAATTATCCTTTGACTCCTACTTTGTTTTTTGCTCTTTGACAGAGATAAATGTGACACGAGCATTTGAACAGCAGCGTCTGGTTGAGCCAAGAGGACCACTGGTGAGAGCAATTGGCCTTGCCATGTAGGAAGAAGCAATCTGTGGCTTTATAATGTTCATTTCTTCTGAGCACCTAGAGCAGAGGTGGTATTCTGGTTCTGACCGGTTCGCCCGAACTGGTAGCAGAAATGGTGGGTGGCCCTGCCCACCCAACCCGGCTTTACAGCATCCCATTTAGGCCCTTTTTTAAGGCAAAGTGCGTACGCGGAAGGCCGAGCACATGCACAGACGTGGTAGGGAAGGTAAGTAAATACCACCCTGTCTTAAGAGATGCTTCCAGGGAATTGCTAAGGATAGGGTATCAAATGTATCCGTGTATGCTAAATCCTTATTTGCCTCTGTGGTTTGTAAGTTAGTGCTACAGCAATAGAAATTGTAGTCCTTTGATTTCAAGGGTATCTGGCAAGTTATGAGTTTCATTTGCCTGTCTTGGGTGATGCCAGATCTGTAGGCCTCAAGATTCATCCCTGTCTACAAAAATTTCTGAGAGCTTAATTATAGAATAATTAGTTAGGTGTTTCAGAAGTACTTTACAATACTTTATTGTATTTCACTCATTTTTCCAAAGGAAGCCAGGGTGATATACAAAATAACAATAAAACAAATACAATAAAAATAAAATGAACAATAATTCAGTTTAAAAGTTGTTTTTCTACACCCACACAATTATATATTAAATTACCACTTTAAGTAGACAGCATAGTGACCAGAGGTATTCACTTTGGAATATGTTTCCTAATTGTTACACAGCTTAATTTTGGAAACATGAGATCATGAGCAGAGCCACCACAGCTGATTATAACGTACAGCTTGGATGTTATTGTTGAAGTACATGGTTTCATGGAACATAAATCATAATGTATCAACTAATCTATTTTTATGGTCTTATTTTTCCTCTCAGATTTTAGCATTTGAGTTGGAACAAAACTTACATATCACTTCAGGTGTTGAAAACTATTCCATAAAAGTCTTAATTATGCTTTTCCCCTAGGTGAATTCTGAGTATTACACAGGCTGGCTGGATTATTGGGGTGAGCCACACTCCACGAAAAGTACTACAGTTGTGACTAATGGCCTACAGAAGATCCTAGAATTAGGAGCCAACGTCAACATGTAATCGTGAGACTATATGGGAGAGTGGCAGGGGGACAGAAGCAATAGAATTAAATTGATTATAAAAAGAAATGAAATATATCTAAGATACAAGTCATGGCTCTTAGTTTCATCTTATTCTGAATGGGTATTTTGGTAAGTGTGTGTGTTTGTGTAGACACAATCTTATTATCTTTTCTTTAAATGATTTCCACACATAGCAGATAAAATTTTCCAGCAGAATGAAGACGCAATGGAGCATATTTGGGACTACTTTGGGTTCACTATCTTACTTAATATGACTGACTGGCTGGAATCACATATCATTCTAACCAAAAACCAGACAAGCCACATTATGGTTTATCCAGTGTGCAAAAGTGTTGTTCCTTTTGTAGCACCTGTCCATTTTTTCCTAATTCCACAACCAGTCATTGTCTCAGTTCTTATATGAAAAGTGAATTCTTACTCTGCTGCTTGATCTTTTTCTAGGTATATGTTCCAGGGCGGCACCAACTTTGGTTACTGGAGTGGTGAGTTTGGGGTCCTTTGGGTTGTTACCTCAGTCAGACATTGTGAGACTTAGCTTCTGGCTGGAAAATAGAAGTACCTAATTGCAGGTGGGAGTTAGAAATCCAGAAGCCTGTTTTGTTCTCATAGGTTTCTCTACTTAGGTGCTGATTATAAGGACAAGTATTATCCTATCACTACTAGCTATGACTATGATGCACCTCTCTCAGAAGCTGGAGATCCTACAGAAAAGCTATATGCGATTCGAACCATCATTGGCAAGGTAACGATTCAGCACTTTTGGCAGCAGATTGAGAGGCAATGCTGCTTTTTATACTGATTGAAAGAAACTATTTGCTCTATTAATACTCTGCTCTTTTGCTGCTGCACACATGCAGTCAAAGCCAGGGTAGGATATCAGCGAAGTTTTGAATTTAATCAGCATGTTTGAATAAATTATTGGCAGTAAGTGTTAGAAGCAAGAGGTAAGTTCTGTTCGTGATTCCTGGAAGCAGAGGAATGGAATGAATACCATAGCTTGCACCAGAAGACCAGGATATAGCCAAATCTGGTTCAATAATGCAATCAAGTAAAAGGGTGGTAAATTAAGTTTGGGCTCCCCACATCCAAATCTCCAATGAATGAACTGCATGTACCAATCTTTATTTCAGCAATTATTTTTTCATTCTCCTCCACTTATAGTACTACTATTTTTGGAACAAGGGAGTGGTGATGTTTCATTAGCAGATGGTAGATAATACTGGGAATTTAGATGAATTGCTTAAAAGTTCAAGGCAAGGTGATGTTGTCACCTTGATGATGTTGTGATGTTGTCAGCTGAAATTGATGTTAAGTTTGATCTCTCTTGCTTTTTTTAAAAAAAATTGCAGTTTCAAAGTGTGCCTGCAGGACCAATACCACCTCCCACTCCCAAATTTTCATATGGCTATGTATCTTTACCACTGGTAAGTTAGAGTTTGAAGATACTGCATTCAATCAGATGTTCATGAATTGGTTAATGGATAAGCTATTCCTGTAGTCTTACATGTTGTTTCCTAAGATGGAATAAAAGGTATTAAAACAGATTTTGGAACAGAAAAGAGATGTTGATATATAAAACATGTCTAATAGTATCGATGGCACCAGTATTGAGATGTTTTGCTCCATGCCCATATCAGAAATTTAGCAAAACCACTTTTCTGATTTTTAAACAGTGATATATTTATATGGTAAAGCATTTTTAAAATGATATAGTTATCTTTCTGCTTGTTTTAATGTTGCTTTATGCTTGCTTTGTAACATTATTTGATATTTTTAATGGAAATGATTTGGGGAAATATGTGTTTTGTATCTTACTTTTTAAATAGCATAAATACAATTTCAATTTTTTCTTAGTGTGTGGCCTTCTTGGATATTCTAAGTCTTCTCTCCCCTGGCCTACCATTTCATTCTTCCTTCCCCCTCACTTTTGAGGCTCTGATGCAGGTAAGAAGTGAAGTCTGTGGCATCAAAAAGGGAAGCTAAGAGCAGTTCCACTAGAACAGTGATGGCGAACCTATGGCACGCGTGCCACAAGTGGCACGCGGAGCCATTTGTCAGGACACGCGAGGCACATGAGTTCACCTTTTTAAAAGCGATTTTTCACCTTCCCCAGGCTCTAGAGCAGGGGTGGGGAACTGTGGCTCTTTTGCGACTTGTGGACTTCAACTCCCAGAATTCCAGAACCAACATAGCTGCCTCAGGAATTCTGGGAGTTGAAGTCCACAAGTCGCAAAAGAGCCACAGTTCCCCACCCCTGCTCTAGAGGCTTTATAGGAGCCTGGGGAGGGCGAAAAGAGCCCCCCCCCCGGAGGCTTCAGGGACCGTCCGGAGGCTTCCCTGAAGCCTTCGGAACGCTTAAAAGCACCCTCCAAGCAAACCGGAAGTGACTTCTGGGTTGCTCGGAGGGTCGTTTTAAGTGTTCCGAAGGCTTCAGGGACCGTCCGGAGGCTTCCCTGAAGCCTTCGGAGCGCTTAAAACGACCCTCCGAGCAAACCGGAAGTCACTGAAGCCTTCGGAACACTTAAAAGCACCCTCTGAGCAAACCGGAAGTGACTTCCGGGTTGCTCGGAGGGTCGTTTTAAGTGTTCTGAAG
This sequence comes from Natrix helvetica, assembly GCF_964273705.1. NCBI lineage: Eukaryota > Metazoa > Chordata > Lepidosauria > Squamata > Natricidae > Natrix > Natrix helvetica. Next base: position 126,348,443 of record NC_138548.1, read on the forward strand.
GCTTCAGGGACCGTCCGGAGGCTTCCCTGATGCCTTCGGAGCGCTTAAAACGACCCTCCGAGCAAACCGGAAGTCACTTCCGGTTTGCTCGGAGGGTGGTTTTAAGCACTCCGAAGGCTTCAGGGAAGCCTCCGGACGGTCCCTGAAGCCTCCGGAGGGCCTCCAGGGGGGCGGGGGAGGCTATTTTTGCCCTGCCCAGGCTCCTATAAAGCCTCTAGAGCCTGGGGAGGGCAAAAAAAGCATGTAAAAATGGGGGGGGCGCGTTGTGCGCGCATGCGCACTGGGGGGGGCGCGTTGTATTGTGGGTGCGACACGCCCACACACGACCCCCCTGCGCTCCCCCCACTTGTGGCACGCGAGCCAAAAAAGGTTCGCCATCGCTGCACTAGAAAATTCAAGAAAGAGAAGCTGGGGGGGAAAATCCTCTTCAGATCTTGCCCATTTGGTGTTTGGAATGCAGTCCACATTTGCATTAGTTTCATTTTATATTTCAGACCCATGGCTTTATGTTGTACCGTACTGTTCTTCCAGATGACATCCGACAGCCTGTTTTGCTCTCCGTCCTTGGAAATGGGATCCATGATCTTGCCTATGTTTTACTTAATGGAGTAAGCTGAAACGCAGAGACATTTGTCTGATCCAGGCCTTTAACTGCCAGGGGTAAAATGTCCCTGGTTCTCATAGTGATTTCTTGAGGCTGCTGAGTGATATAGGGGTTTTGCTTCAGTTCTACAAGTACTATTCAATTGTTAATCCTTTATTCTTTCTCCCTTGAGGAATTTAAAGGGACACTGGAACGAGACAAAGTGAATGCCATCAATATAACTGGTCAGCTAGGAGATTCATTGGATTTGCTGGTGGAGAGCATGGGTCATATCAACTTTGGAGCAAATAACAGTGACTTTAAGGTACTACAGGAAATAGTAGGTAAAGAGTAATGCTTTCACTTTTATTCATAGAGGTACATTGGATTGGGATGGACTCTAGACAGCTACATTATCACACTTCAAAGTTAAGTATTTTCTAGAACAGTAAGCAGTTTCTAGATAATAAGCAGCAACAGAAGTAATTTGAAAGAATTTGGGGTGGGGTTTTTTTGAGACTTGTAAAATATTAGGCACTCTTGTGAAAAATGAGCTGTAAAGCAAAAGTGTAATGAACTCACTTTCAATCATTGGAAGTTCTGGTGTAACTTTTATTAGTTGCTTGAATAGCTTTATTCCAACTTTAAAGGGAAAAACCCTAAAGAATCCTACTGCAGGAAAAATGACTATTATCCTTACAGATAATAGCTGATAGTTTTGACAATCAGCAGGATTCAACTCTTTTCTCACACAATGGCTACAAATTAAAAGCCAAGTGTATGCTATTCTTTTCACATCTTAGTGCACTTTTCTCTTTTTTGCCCAGGGCCTGACCCACAATCTTACTTTGGGTTCTACCATTCTAAGTGACTGGCTCATCTATCCACTTGATATTGACTCAGCTGTGGCCCAAAAATGGCCTCCATATGTCCCACGAATCAAAAGCACCAGAGGACCTGCTTTCTATACTGGGGTCTTCAAAACACCTGGTATCAACTATGACACCTATGTGAAGTTTCCAGGGTGGAACAAGGTATAGCAATCTTGAACACAATTTTATCTCCCATTAGGCAGCAAGGTGTTTGCTTCATGTCATTGTTTAGGCAATGGAGCTTCTATGATCCAGATTGCTAACTGCAGCTCTTTTACTATATTTATCCATTAAGCACTTTATAATTACAGGAAATTCAAACATTAGTTTATAAGTAAAAAGTTGCTTTTATTTACTATTTTAGGATTATCAAAATTAAGTGGCCATGAAGGTCAAAATAGGGAATAGGAAAGACAAAACATCACGATGCCAAAAAAAGTTTTATGTAATTTAAATTAATTAAATAGAGTTACTTTATAGAAGTACCCTGGGTTAGGGTTAATAACATCAAAGATTTACTGATTTTAGCATTGTGTAGAATAGGAGTCCCCAATCGCCTGGCCACAGCCCACTACCGGGCCTTGAGCCATTCAGAACCGGGCTGAGGAAGTGACAAGTTAACGTGCACGTACATCCCCACTTGCGCAAGTAGCGGGTGAGTGCATTCACACATGTGAGTGTGGAACCAACACCAACAGCAACACCCCCGCTCGCCAGTCTATAAAGTTGGAAAGGTTGAGAAATCTGGTGTAGAACATTAATATGCTCGCTAGTTGCTCCTATAAGCTCTTATAAAACACATTCAGCATTTCAAATTACATAATCATCTCTCTCTCTATATATATATATGGGGTGTGTTTGTGTGTGTGTGTTCCAGCATAACTGGAACGCCTCAAGCAATTTCAACCAAACTTGGCACACAGATGATTTACTCTCTGGAGAAAAATACCGTGGGGGAAAGACACCCTTAACAACCTGGGGGGGGGGGGAGTATTCTGTTAAGATATAGACTGTTGGGCTGTACTGGCTTCTACTGTACAGAACAGTGGAGTTGCCATGGTAACGGCTTCACAGTACTCCACAAGGGGGCTTCCTCTGGTAAGGGAGAAAATCCAACATTAGAAATTATGTTTGGTCTGGACATTTTCTCCCTCTAAATAAATACCCGGGCAACACCGGGTTATCGGCTAGTAATTAAATAAATAAGAATAATATCTTTTTACCATCTAAATGTATGTCTTCCTAATGTTATGTATTCAAACCATAGAATTGCAATCCACATACATATAGAATTAACTTATAAGCCTTGTACTAGTAAACTTTCTCTTGCCATCAATGATTTTCCTGGCTTTGGGTAGATAATAAAATATGAAATCAATGCAGTAGTCTCTTGGGGTGCCCAAATAAAGATGAAGTATTACTTTTTAAAAAGTCACTTTTATCTTTTTAAATAGGGCCAGATCTGGATCAACGGTTTTAACCTGGGCCGTTTCTGGCCAATTCGTGGACCCCAGCAAACCCTCTTTGTGCCTGGCTTTCTCCTCAGTACCTCAGTACTCAACACTATTGTAGTGCTGGAACTGCAGAATGCACCATCAAACCCAAAGGTACTTTTTCTTGACCGTCCCGTTCTCAACCGCACTTCTAGTTTCTCCCTAAAAGACATGAAATAACTGGAAGTACTATCCAATTATGACATTGCTGAGACCCATGGCAAAAGAAATGTAGTTGAAATCACTGTCTTGTAAGAATCAAATGAATAAAGTATCGGACTGTAGCTTAAGCTCTAATGAACAAACTATGTAAACCACAGTTATTTGGAGATCAAGGGTCTACCTTGATTCTTAAGACATCAATTGCCGCTTGTGAAAGTACTGAAATAATCAAATAGCGTTAGGTTAAAAAAAAAACGGGCTCAAGGATTCTTCCATTTTTGTTATCTATGATCTTTGTTCGGTTATTCCTTAATATAACCAGCACAGCAAAAATGTATTACAATTCTTAACTTACAGAACTCCCAGTCGTCAGTTAATTCCAGTGAGGCAGGCCCTAAATATCTGGGAAGAGAAGTTGCTCTTTTTAACCAATTCCTAAATAATCTAGTTTAGAATTGAAAAAAACGACAGTCTTACAAAGAAGTTCATTTCTCAAATAACAAATAATTTTAGCTTCCTATGAAGTACTTGGAAACAATAATTTGTGACTTCCCTGCTATGCTTAATCTTTCACCATTCCAAAGTGACAACAGACAATAGGGGTGGGATTTCTGTTGTAGTCCCTTGATGCCAAAGCAAAATCTTCAGCTAGGATGGGGCAGTTGTCCCTCGTCGATGGGCTTGGAGACAATTTGTGGAGCAGAAGGAGAAGTCAAGATAATGGAAAGGAATGCAACCCAGGAGAGATTCCCCACAAAACCAACAGCGCCTACAGACACAAAAGATGAAAAATCATGTGGTTTTTTTTTAACACAGTATTTGTTAGGAAGTCCCCACCCTACCAAAATACCTGGTATTGGTCAAAGATGCACCAGAATCTTTTAATTGGGAAGCAAATCTCCTCTCAGCCATCAGAGCACGCTAGAATGAAAATAAACAATTAGGAAAAGATCACCATATAGAAAAAGAATGGGATTCATCTTTCTGTATGAAGTTCAACGCATAAACAGTCACAAAATGTTGATGAAAGAATTTGGACAACATGTCAAACTATGAAAGAACGTCCTACACCTCGAATCTATCAGAATCTATTGGATTTATAAGGCTACCCAACACAATATAACTAGGAGTAACACACAACATAAAAGCAATAAACTAAAAGAACTATATAACACTAATATACACAATTTATCAATATAAAATGGCAACTAAGCACAATAAAAAACAATCAAAAAGTAACTTGTGTATGGAAAAAGCCTCTCCTAGGGTGAGTGGGGTTTCAGAGCACGGAGGCAGCCGTCCAAAGGCATGCTTACAATATTAGCTTCCATAAGGTGGCAAGTTTTAAGAGAGGGAACTGGGGCATGCTCTCTCTATGGGAGTGTGTAGAGTAGGTGGGTGTTCTTTGGAGAAGGTAGTTCTGCAAGTTTACTACTACCAGGCAGTGTAGAGCTTTAAAAGTGATAAGCAGAACCCTGAATCCCATTGAATCTTCTTGGAAGGCAAAAGAACTTAGAGTAGCAATGTTATATAGGTGTAACAAGCTGTTGGGGGCAATATGCTGACTCTGTCATAGTGTAAAGCACTATGGGGTGCTATATAAGTCTAGGTGCTATTGCTATATTGCAGCGGAACATTTCAGTAAACACAAGAACGAAAACTGCTATCACTTTTTAAGCCCTGACCTTCTCACGATCACTGAGCAGGGCAAACCGCCTTTTCTCTTCCTGTTCTTGCTCCAGAAGTAATTGTGCTTCACGGTCTTCTCGTTCTCGCTGCTTCCGTAGGGCTTTCTGTGCTCGTCGGCGTTCTGCTTGTCTGGCTTCCATTTCTGCAGTTAGAGGGCCAGGCACCTGTGGTTATATTGTATATGTGAATCAAGTAGAACGAGGATATCCCAATTTAAAAAAAAGATCCTAAAGAAAACATTAATCATTTCCTGTGCACTGCTTGGAGAATCTAAGCATGGGTTAACTTTTGTCCATTTGCCTTGAGACTGAGTTAGCAAAGTGTTGGCCATGCCTCCTTCATTAATGAACAACCAATGGGTGGCACTTTAGCTGATGGATGTCAACTCCCATCATTCCTCCCTGACTAAGTTGGTAAAGACATTGTTTCCACTCACCTGAGCTCGGGTGTAGTCATATCTCTCTGGCTGTTCACCCATGAATCTACGGAATTCATTACGGGTTTGCTTGTTGGTAGACACACAGTATGGAGGCTGTTCTTTTCTGTCCCTGGAGTATAAAACAGTGGGTGCTTTATAAAACAAAAACCATAGAACACTTACAAGGAGGAGCACCTTCAAAATAATCATTGCTGAGACAAAAAGATGGGGAAACCTTTCCAGCTATGAAATAGGACAACTCTCTTCTAGTTTACTACTTGAGAGACTTAGACCTCCATGTAAATATGCCAAAACAATTTTGAATACCTTGGCTCTTGTAAAGTATTAATTCCTTATATTTATGAAAATTCTGGACCTATAATGACTGGAAGGGAAACTAAGACACTGGCGGAGATGCAACAGAAGAACTTAATTGTTGCTTATCTCAGTTGCTTATTGCTAAATTTGCAAGTGAGATCCCATGTAGAGACTAAATACAGTCTAAAACTGGGGATAACTCAGGCCTCAATATATCTGTCTCCTGATGAACATTACCTGATGGCAGGGTCAGCCCCACTCTCCAACAAGAGCCGCACAACTGCAGTTCTTCCTGCTGCTGCTGCCACATGCAAAACAGTCCAGCCACTCTCATCCAGGGGTGTGTTGAGCAACTGTTTTGTGAGTTTATCGCTGCACTCACTGTTATCAGTTGTATTATCAGCCATTCCCAGAAGATGCTGTAGGGCTCCAATGTCTCCCATTTTACATGCTGTAAATAAGGCATCTTGCACAGTTGTGCTGGGAGCATCTGGGAGGAAGCAAAAAGCGTATTCAGGTGCATTTGAGATTATTATTTGGAAAGATGAGATGATTGGGGTTTATGGAGCCGCCCATCCTATAAAAAGGGCTTCTGGGCAGCTAACACAATAAAAACATCAGTACAAAACAACATACAACAACCCACCCCCAATCCAAAAGCATCTAGCCACAGATCCAACCTGCCACTACAGAATCATAGTTACTTTAGAATAAAGGCCAAGATGGCCAGTTGGAAGACTATAATGTACATCCCACACATGCTCCCAAACTCACCTTGAGACTCTTGCTGTTCTTGGACCTCAGTTGACTCTGGTCCTCTACATACTGAGGTACTGGGTTCAACACTTCCTGAAGTCTCCGTGTTAGACTCTGTTTCAGAACACATAGTGGAAGATTCCCTGATTTTAATCAGTCCTCTTAAATCCTTGCCTAATATTTTAGCACCAGTAGGATTTAAAAACAGATGAGATTATACCTGAGATTTGCTAACCTGCAAATTCTAACTTTCCTCATCACTAGCCATGTTGGCTAGGAAATCAAGAACTGCAGTTCAGCAACATCTGAAGGCTACTATAGTATTTCCTACTATAGAAACCTCAGATGATGTTTCAAGACACCACCAACCTCTTAGCAGACTATTTGCCCAGAACCTATAGTTCGTTGGCTCCTTGTCTTGGTATGCAAGACTATAAATAAAGGAGGATCTGCCAAAAAAGTCAATCTAGTCCTATAGTCCTGCTTGCTATCCTTGAAGATCATTCCACAAAGCAATAAACCTAATAGGTATGCTAAAAGTAGGCTCATTATTTCAACGTCTTACTTGGCGGTATCTTGGGTTTCCTCCTCCTCTTTTTGCGATTCTGTTTTGGTGTCACCTCAAATTCACGTAAATCTAATAAATTTAGTGTCTCCTCCACCAGTTCCAGATTTTCTTCCCCTACTTCTTTGTCTTCTTCCTCCTCTATCTTTGCTACAGAGACTGTAAAAAAAAAAAAGCATAGCTCAGTCTTCTCATTTCCAGATGAAAATGGGGAGAGGGGGAAGAGAAAGAACTGGTAACATTTGTTGTTTCATATTATCCACCTGTGTGCTATCAGTTATTAGTAAAGTCTGCTATGATCACACCTTATACATTAGTAAACTCCGTGATGCCTGAAACATTTTCCTCCAGGGACTTCAAATTAAGCTACTAACCACTCTAGGCAAAATCCCCAATATTTATTTATTTAACAAATACATGGACTTAATAGCGGTTCAAATATTAATGTCCAGTCCACCCAGCCATTCAAGGACGGGGTGGTCTATGTTGAAAAAAATCAGACATTGGGCCAGTGTAAGCTCTTGATGGACATTTGGACACAATATAATGGATATTTTGTCGAGAGCACCAGTCACACAGGGATAGAGACAAGATCCCACTTAAACAATGAGTCTGGCAGACACCATATTGGGTATGGTTACTGTTCAGAGTTGATTAATGCTGGTGAGGAAGGTCAAAACCTTTAAGCCTGCCAATTGATACAGGAGGAAGATCAGCGTGCACAGGAAGAAGTGGGTTTCTCAAAATTTTGTTGCACTCCTTCACTAAGGCTTCCTGCCTTCGTAGAGCTGGCGGTGCAATGTGGCTCAAGAGCCCGCAAGTAGGAGTTAGATTTTATGCAACCGCTTATGATCCTCATTGTGTCATTTAGTCCAGCATCAATCTTGCTAGTATGGCAGCTATTAAGCCAAACGGGTGCAGTGTTCAGCTGTGGATATTTAACTTCAACACCTGTAATACAGGTAGCCCTTGACTTACGACCACAACTGAACCCAAATTTTCTGTTGTTAAGTGAGACATTTGTTAAGTGAATTTTGCCCCATTTTATGACCTTTCTTGCCTCATCTGTTAAGTGAATGACTGAAGTTGATAAGTTAGTAACCCAGTTGTTACGTGAATCTGGCTTCCTCATTGACTGCTTGTCAGAAGGTTGTCAAAGGGGGATCCCATGTCCTTGGGACACAGCGACGGTCATAAACATGAACCAATTGCCAAGCATCTGAATTTTGATCACGTGACCATGGGGAGGCTGCAAAGGTCGTGTGAAGAGTGGTCATAGGTCACTTTTTTCAGTGCAATTTTGAATGGTCGCTAAATGAACTGTTGTAAGCCGAGCACTACCTGTACTCTCTTCGTTCTGTATACACCAGAAGTCAGAAAGAAAGGATACAGAAGATACCTACACTGACCTGGAAGGGTGACAGAATAGGAATGATGTATTCCTTCAGTTTCAAAATGGCTGCCCTCCTCACTAGTGCCAGAAGGCTGTGTAGATGATTCATCCTTACGAGCTACTTTTTTCCAGGTTTTCTGAGGAGAACTAGTCAGATCTGCCACTGTTGTATTATTTCCTATTAAAAAAAAATCAGAATGTAATTTTAATTTACTTGTTTCTTTCCCCTGCTCAATGCTCAAATTGAGATTACACTTCCAAAAGCACCTCAATGGCATAGTTTTGGGCTAAATTTCTAAAACAGAATGGAAAACTTACAAGAGCAGGACAGAGCAGAACTCTGATATGCTAGGACAGTGGTGGGCAACCTTTTTTTTCAACTGAGCCAAATCTCGCCAAAACCACGATTGAAATTTATTTGGAGAGCCGCATTTTTAAAACCGAAAATACATAGGATGGTACACTGTTTTTAGTTTCAATAAGTTTTTATTGAGAATATTCTGCATGCAAGTATCCACATAGGTCGAGAGGATACAAATAACACAACTAATAAAACAAAAACTTTAGAACAATATTATTTATCGATAACGTTAAATTCCGTAAAATTTGCCTTACAATGTAGAGAAAATTACATCCTGACAATGACTGACAAAGTCACAACCACTAATGTGAACATTGGCCTTGCATTTCCTTGGATAGTTTGAGTAAGTCAGGTTTGTATGTTGTTGTTTTTCATTTCATCTCTCTCTCTCCCACTTTCTTTCTTTTTTTCTTTTTCTTTCTCTCTCTCTCTGGCTCTTTGACTCTCTCTCCCTCCCTCCCTCTCTGTCTCCCTCTGTCATTTTCTCTGAGTGTCTATCTGTCTGTCTCTCTCTCTCTGTATCTCTCTCTCTCTCCTCCTTCCCCCATCTCTGTCACTCTGTGTGTGTGTGTGTCTGTCTGTCTGTCTCTCACTCACTGTGTGTGTATGTGTGTGTGTGTGTGTCTGTCTCTCCCTCTGTCTCTCTCCCCTCCCTTCCTCTCTCTCTGTCACTCTGTGTATGTGGGTGTGTCTGTCTCTCACTCATTCACTTAATCACTCACTCTGTGTGTGTCTCTCTCTCTGTCTGTCTATCTTTCTCTCCCTCCCTCCCCCTCTCTGTCTGTGTGTGTGTGTGTGTGTGTCTGTCAGTCTCTCTGATTCCCTCCCTCACTCCCTCTCTCTGTTCCTCTGTCTGTCTGTCTGTCTGTCTCATTCACACACACACACACACACACACACACGGAACACTCAACAAGGTGACCACAGTGTGTGTGTGAATGAGACAGACAGACAGAGAGAGGAACAGAGAGAGGGAGGGAGGGAGGGAATCAGAGAGAGACTGACAGAGACGAATCAGAGACGTACTTTTAACTACCTGGCAGCGGCGTTTTGCCTTGGGGGGCTCCTCAGAACTTCCCAAGACTTTGGAGGGAAGTTTACAGCCCTCCCTCGGAACGCTTCGGAGGGAAGCTTCTGCAAAAGCCCGGGCGATTGACAACAAGTCTCCCAGGCTGTAATTTTCCGAGCTGTGCGCACGCGCCTGTTTTCCACGGTGTGGAGCAGCGGCGAGATTCTGCGCGGCGAGCGATGATTCCAGGGGCCATCCGGGAAGATGAGGAACGCGAGGGGGGACCCTGCCCCACCACTGATGGCCCCCGGAATCATCGCTCGCCGCGCAGAATCTCACCGCTACTCCACGCCGTGGAAAACAGGCGCGCGCGTACAGCTCGGCAAATTACAGCCTGGGAGACTTGTCACTCGCCCGGGCTTTTGAAGAAGCTTCCCTCCAAAGCCCGAGAGGAGGGAGGGGTCCGGGCGCCCGGCACACAGAAGAGCCGCATTAAAATGTGTAAAGAGCCACATTTGGCTCGCGAGCCGCGGCTTGCCGACCACTGTGCTAGGATAAGACTAAAAAAACTACTTGCAAATCTTTTAGGGTGCAGTTACAAGTATTTGGGTTGTGCTTAAGGGAATAAAGGAAGAAATCATTCCAGAGAAAGTTTAATTATTTGACTGGCACTGCATTACAGACCTAAAAAAATTATCTTTCAAGTGCTAAAAGTCAAGCCAAGAACAGAGAAAAATTAAATGACAGCTCACCATAGACCAGCAGACTACTTAAAGTCCCATGGACCCGTTCCACCTCACGGAAGGTGGCTCTTCGGGTGCTGAAAGGAATACGCCGGATACGTGGGTCACCTCGCAGAAGAGGACCATGCTTGCTGCTAAAGAAGAGAGCTTGGTTATTGTGTGGAGCACGAAGGAAGATGCACTCTGCTTCTTTTAAATAAGTTGTCCAGCTCGTTAGCAGCTCCTGAATCTCCTGCAGAAAAATATAATAAGAATAACTCATCCACAATATTCAATATTTGTGTGAGCCTGTTTAGCAGCAGGGTACTACAATAAGTCCTGGTTTGCAGCTTAAATGCAAAATGTGATTCGAGAGATCCAGGTATTTTCTTCTCCCACAGAACCTTTTTTAACATCAGAGAGGGAATTATAATGGTCTGTGACAATGATCTTGTAAGCAGGAGAAAGAGCCGTAACCTAGACAACAATTATGCAAGAGGGATCATAGCCCACAGGAAGAAAAAGGGGGTATGGGAGGGGTCTCAAAAGGGAACCTCCCTAGTTTTCTGGTAAGTTAGAGGGGAGAAAAGTACCTTCAGACCTGCAAGATTCTGTTACTGTAACTTTACAATAAAGCTAGAGCTAGTACTGATGGTTTGTGCTTCTGGCCTGGACTATCTCGAAAGGCTGACAGGAATGCAGACACAGTTCTAGCAGAAAGCATACTGATATTCAGAAACTGCAGAAAGATGAATACGTGTAGGTAAGTTATAATGATCCTTCATTACTTGGCTATGCACATTTCACTAATAGGAATCTAGACAGGCCCACAGATTATTTTTTTCTCCATGAAGGCCTGGGCAATGTCACTCTGAAATAAAGCCATACGAAGGATCCAAGACCTCTTGAAACCTCTCGCTTTGTGGGTTCCCTCTTGGCTGCAGACTTACTTTAAGGAGAGCAGTCTCATTGTAGCGCCGTAATGAGGCGCCAGCAGATTTTGGCATTGTCCCCTGAGCATCTCTCATTCCTTGGGCTGTACCTCGTCGAGCTCGTACCGTGTACCGATGGAAAGTTTTGTGTGCCAATATCTCATTCCTGGGAACAGAGAGAATATAAGCCTTCAGTCGAAGTAAATACTTAGTACCATTAAGAAACTACACAGTGAAATGAATTCAGGTTCTAGCTCGCAGATAGAGAGAGAGAGACAGACAGACAGACAGACAGATAGACAGAGACATATTCCTTTGTTACACAAATGTGTAAAATATCCAAATATACCATTCCCTCATTCATCAATTCTCTCCCTTATGTGAATTGCCATGACATCAACATCAGTACTAGCCTGGAAACTTATGCTATTTCCCCACATTTTATCAGAGACAGCCTGCAATGAAATAAAAGGCAGCTTAACAGAGGCACAGTGGCAGCTTCTCTATTACAGAAGCTTGGTAGATTCTGTCTTTTAATAATTTAATCCCTCTCTGCTAACATATACAAACATTTGTAACGTTTTCCTGAAGGAAATAGATACCATATAGTATCTTACATAAATTACAATTGTTGGATCTAAGCAAAAAAGGAATGAACTGTAACTCGGTGTTCCTGTATATATGTGTGGATGTATATATGTATATATCTATGTATGTGTATGTATGTGTATGTATGTGTATGTATGTGTATGTATGTGTGTATATATATATATATATATATATATATATATATATATATATATATATATATATATATATATATGATAGATAGATAGATAGATAGATAGATAGATAGATAGATAGATAGATAGATAGATAGATAGATAGATAGATAGATAGATAGATAGATAGATAGATAGATGATAGATAGATATATGCTGGTTTTGTTGTATTCGGGTCTTTTCCCGTGTAAGGTTGAGATTGTCTTTGCAACGTTTCGGCAGGATCACACCTGCCATCTGCCGAAACGTTGCAAAGACAATCTCAACCTTACACGGGAAAAGACCCGAATACAACAAAACCAGCATACCTACACTCGTGAAAATCTACGAAAACGACCGTTGACTTACCTGAACGGTCCTTCTATGTGCGCTGCGAGGGGAATCCAAGCATGGGTTAACTTTGTCCATTAGCCTAGAGACTGAGTTATGCAAATTAAATGACCACGCCTCCTCTGCCTGGAATACTCAGTTTTGCACGAAGGACAGCCGTTGGAGAAGTAAGTCAAAGTCAGTCACGACGGCAGTCGAAAGGTAACAATAAGTCACGTCCAATATAAGTCACGTCCAGAATACGAAGGTCAAAAGTCAAAAGTCACGAGAAGAGGACCCGGACCAGCCCAAACATCGGGCGGGATTGGATTCCCCTCGCAGCGCACATAGAAGGACCGTTCAGGTAAGTCAACGGTCGTTCTCCTGTGCGCTGCTTGGGGAATCCAAGCATGGGACATGCCAGAGCAGTTGACCTAAGGGCGGGAAGTAGGCTGGTCAGGACCCGCAGAGGAGGCGAGAACCTGTTGTAGCACACGCCGCCCAAAGGATGCTTCAGCCGAAGCGTAAGAGTCCACTTTGTAGTGCCGAATGAATGGGGACGGCGACGCCCAAGTGGCTGCTCTGCAAATATCCTCAACCGAAGCCTGAGTGGACCAGGCCGCTGTTGTCGCCGCGCTCCTGGTAGAGTGAGGAGTAATGCGTCTGGGAACCGGCCGGGATTGAGAGTCATAAGCTAGTGCGATGCAGGCCTTCAACCAACGTCCGATGGTATTGGGGGAAACTTTCTGCCCCATAGAAGAAGGCTGGAATGAGACGAAGAGTGCCTCTGTCCTGCGGAATGCAGCCGTGCGCTTCACATAGCGACGAAGGGTTCTCCGAACGTCCAGATGATGCCACTGTCGCTCCTGCGGATGAGAAGGATGCGGGCAAAAGTCTGGGAGAACAAGCTCCTGCGCCCTGTGAAACAAGGTATTGACTTTGGGCAGGAAAGATGGATCCAAACGGAGAACCACTCTGTTGGAATGGAAGATGCAAAGATCAGACCGAACTGAGAGAGCGGCCAGCTCCGAAACTCTCCGGGCAGAAGTAATGGCCACCAGGAATGCTGTTTTGAGCGTAAGTAGTCGCAAGCTGATGGAGCGGATGGGCTCAAAAGGCGAAGATGTAAGCGCCCTGAGTACCAACGGAAGATCCCAGGTAGGATAACGGTGGACAGTTGGAGGCCGGATGTTGGAGGCGCCCTTCAGAAAGGCCTTGACCCGTGCGTGTTGAGTTAGCGACCGGGCCCGACCACCACTAAGGACTGTGGACAGAGCGGCGACCTGGCGGCGTAGAGTGTTCGGTGCCAATCCCTTCTCTAGGCCCGATTGTAGAAAATCGAGAACCTGGGGAACAGATGCTCTGGTTGGAACGATGGTATTGCGACGGCACCACCTGCAAAAAGCCTGCCACGTGGCTTCGTAAATACGAGTAGTGGAAGGCCTGCGGGCCGCCTGAATGGTGTCGATGACAGCGCTGGAGAAATGAAGACTGGTCAGCTTAGCCCGCTCACGTGCCACACAGCTAACTGCAAGAGCTGAGGATTCGGATGAATGAGAGCCCCCTGGTTGAGCTGGATCTGGTTGTCCGGGATGCGCCAAGGGCGGTTGATGGACAGGTGGACGAGGTCGGCGTACCAGGGACGTCGAGGCCACATTGGCGCCACTAGGAGAACCTCCGCCTGTTCCGAAAGTATTTTCTGGATGACCAGAGGGAGAATCGGCAGTGGCGGAAAAGCGTACAGTAGGCCGGGTGGCCAGGGGCTGCGTAGAGCATCCGTGCCCTCCGCCCCCTGAGTTCGGAACCGGGTGTAATATCTGGCTGTCTGAGCATTGCAAGGCTGGACAAAAAGATCCACCTGCGGTGTGCCGAACCGGTGAGTTAGCTCCCGAAAGAGGGAGGGATGCAGCTGCCATTCCGCTTGGTCGACCGTCGCTCGGCTCAACCAATCCGCCTGCGTGTTGGAGTCGCCTGAAATGTGCTCCGCCTTCAATGACAGCAGTCTGGCTTCCGCCCAGTGGTGTAACTTCTCCGCCTCCAGCATCAGGGCCTTGGAACGGGTGCCCCCTTGACGATTCACGTGGGCCTTGGAGGCAACATTGTCCGTCAGAACTAGAATGTGGTTGTGTGACACAATGTCCCTGAACTCCAGAAGGGCCAACCGGATGGCTCGAAGTTCCAGCCAGTTGATGCTGTTGTTGATTTCCTGGCTGGACCATCGGCCCTGTGCCACCCGATCCAGTACATGGGCTCCCCACCCATACAGACTGGCATCTGTTGTCACCTGGATGCGATCCGGCTCCTTGAACGGGCTCCCCCTGAGGAGTTTGGAAGAAGCCCACCACCGGAGGGATCGGAGAGGCTTGGGTGGTAGACGCACCTTGATCTGGGTGTGGCTTGTGTGAGCTCTCTGGAAGGGTAGCAGGAACCACTGGAGAGGGCGAGAGTGGAATCGGGCCCAAGGAACCACATCGATGCACGATATCATCTTTCCGAGTAACTGGGAAAGAGTGGCCAAGGGGATGAGTCTTTGAGATGATATCCGACTCACCAGAGCGCAGATGCTCTGCCGTCTGTCCTGGGACAGGAACACTTCGCACGTCCTGGAGTTGATGATCGTGCCCAGGTGGAGCAACGACGTGGTTGGTCGTAGGTGGCTCTTGGTGAGGTTCAGGACAAAACCGTGGCGGCGCAGAGTGTCCATTGTGACTTCCAAGTCCCTCACCGCCTAAGCACGTGTTGAGGACAGGAGCAGGATGTCGTCTAGGTAACAGTTGACCCGGATGGGCACTGTGCGAAGCGAAGCTGCCACAACTGCGAGGAGCTTGGTAAACGTGCGAGGGGCCGATGATAGGCCAAAAGGCAGGGCCCGATATTGGAAATGACGGCCTGCATAGTGGAAGCGGAGAAACCTCCTGTGGGCCTGATGTATCGGAACATGGAGGTATGCTTCTTTTATGTCGACCGATGTCATCAGGTCGCCGCGGCGTATGGATGCTAAGATGCTTCTGAGAGACTGCATCTTGAATTTTTGATATTTTATGAAGAGATTGAGCCGCTTTAAATCCAGGATGGCCCGCCATCCTCCTGAGCTTTTGGGAACTAGGAATAATATTGAATAAAATCCTAGCCCCTCCTGCCCTTTTGGAACCTGCTCTATAGCCTCGATGGACAGGAGGTGTTGAATCTCTTCGTTCATTAGGCGCCGCTTTTCTTGGCACCTGGGTACCGGACAACGGATGAAGCGTCTTGGTGGGAGGGACAGAAACTCCAGAGTGAGGCCCTGCCTCACTACTTGAAGGGCCCAGGCGTCGGATGTGGTCTCCGCCCATTGATGAGCGTAGGCCAGAAGCCGAGCGCCTATGGCCCCCTCCCCCTGGGAGTCACCGGTACCTGCGAAAGGACTGGTTACCGCCCCCTCGAAAGGGCCGCCTAGACTGAGCCTGTGGTTGGGACTGCTGGCGACTCCTATCCCTAGAACCGAAGCGGTCCTGGCCCCTATCCTGAGCCTGATTGCCTCGGTTATATTGGGGAACGTAAGGAGTGGTGGTGAATCCCGAGTCCCCAGCCCTGAAGTTCTGGCGTCTATTATATGGTTGCTGTCTCCTATCATTGCGTCTGGTGGCAGAAGGAAGGACTTTACGTTTGTCCCTAGTCTCGATAAGAATAGGATCAAGAACGGAACCAAACAGAGCCTCACCCTTGAAGGGCGTGGAAGCTAAACGCCATTTAGAACGAATGTCTGCCTGCCAATGGCGAAGCCACAACAGGCGACGAGAGGCTACATTAGAAACTACGGCTCGGGAAGCGAACTTGGCCGCGTTAAGAGTGGCATCCGCAGAATATTCCAGAGCCGCCATCAATTTTGTGACATCCTGGTGAAGTCTCATGTCATCAGGGGCAAGCCTAGCTTGAAGTTGCCTGAGCCAGACCAAAGATGTACGATTAAAGAAGGATGCCGCAGAGGCGGCACGTAAGGCCCAGGCTGCTGCTTGATGTGTCCTACGTATGACCATTTCGGCCTTGCGGTCCTCAGCCTTCAATCCCTCAGAAATCTCCGAAGGAATGAGTGCAGGAGAGGCCAGGGCCGCAATGGGGGCATCCACAGAAGGAAATTGGAGAATCTTTTCCAATTCCGGAGTGGAGAGGTATAATTTTTTGTCCCCATTGCTAGGGGGGGCCACAGCAGTGGGCTGCGCCCACTGTTTCTGAATTACGTCGCTAAAGAGCTTGGGAAAAGGAATAGCTTCCTGTTCTGAAACCTGCTCTGCAAACAGGCGCTCCGTGGCATCCAATCCCACAGCGGTGCTATCCTGGGTGGTGGAACCGCCCATGTTAGTGGTAGCCTTGGCCTTATATAATAAAGACTTAAATAAGGTTGGGCGAAATAACCCTGAGGAGGGTTGGTCCACTGGAATGCCCTCATCATCGGATAATTCAATATCTAACACCTCACCTTCCTCCATCAGGGCCGATTCCTCACTATATTCAGAGGGAAAAGGTGAGGAGGGCTGGGCCTGGGAAGTGGAAGCCTCCCTAGGCGCTAACGAGGTCCTGGGAGTGTTGGATCTACGCTGTAACTCTGCATCCACCCCCCTCGAAATGGCATCAGATATCATTTGATAAAATTCTGGGTGAAGGCCCATTTCCTGTCCCTCCGGAGGCCTGAGGCCTGCAGCCGTGGGTGTGAAGGTTGCAGAAGGCCCAGCCCTGGGCTGGGCCGAAGCCACGCCCTGTGCTGGCAAAACCGGGAAAGATTGGCCTTCCAAGCCTCCCTCCTCGGCAGATGGGGCCTGTGGTAAGGCGAGGTCTGGAGACCAGCCTCGATTGCCAGGAGAAGCAGGGGGGGAATGTGGTGTGGAGCCCTGAGGGGTCAACACCGGAGGCGAGGGATTGGCCGCCCTGGGGGCCCTGGATGGTGCCCTGGTTCTGTCCCTGCGCCTTTGGGCCCTGTCCGGGGCTGCAGAGGAAGCCCGGGAAGCATGGGTGGAGGCCCTGGTTGCGGCCCTACCCACCCTGGGGGGAACATCAGCCTCGGATTCAGAGCGGGCCACATTGGTGGTGTTTACAATACCTCCAGAATTAGTGGATTCTGCCATACTAAATGCGAATAAAAGCGAAAAAGGCTCAATCTCCTCACAAAACACCTTAACGAAGGCAATTAGCAGTACTCAGAAGCAGCTGCAACGATGTATCTCTAGCCGAGCGAACCAGGCAAGTGCGAGAAATAGGAGAGAGCAGTTGACGTAACGTCAGTAATTGGGCGGGAAGGGAGGCCCCGCCTTCCTTCCCCTTTGCAAGAACGCGGCAAAACAGCAAGCCAAAATGGCGCCCGACATTTAAGCGGGAGATTCAAACTACTTCTGGGCTGCAGCGCTCCGAAACGAAAACGGAGCCAGTCCCAATCACCAGGCACGAAGGCAATGTCTTCGGGAGAAAGATCCCACTTCGCAAAGTGGATCGCTCCCGGGAAAAAAGCGGCGCGGAGCGGCGAACCAACCCCAGAGCGCAACGATGCGGCTAGAAAGGCGGCGAACCAGCCTCTAAATTAGCCGGGAGAGTCAACGGCATTTCCCCGCCGAGAGGAGCTTGCCGGCAAATCCACATGACGAGCGGCTCGGGCTGCTGCCGAATGCACGCCTCGTTATTTATCCCAAAGGCTTCAATCAAATCAAGTAAAATAAATGAAATTAAATTAAATCCAGGCTTAGAGGAGTCCAAACATGAAATTACCTTATCTATTAGTCTAGAGAGATTTGGAATTGCGTCTCTTCAGGCTGGACTGAGTTAAAAAACTGAGTATTCCAGGCAGAGGAGGCGTGGTCATTTAATTTGCATAACTCAGTCTCTAGGCTAATGGACAAAGTTAACCCATGCTTGGATTCCCCAAGCAGCGCACAGGAGAACAATATATATATATGTATATTTGTTTTCGTAGATTTTCACAGGTGTAGGTATGCTGGTTTTGTTGTATTCGGGTCTTTTCCCGTGTAAGGTTGTATCTTATCTTATACAGATATAAGATATATACTGCCCGGGTTCTAATCCCAGTAAGGGTATGGCTAGCTGATGAGAGCTAATTAGCTCGAAATAGATCTATCCTAGTCTCCCTTTATTTATTTATCAGTACAATTACAACACAAATATAAAAAGGCAACAGTAAAAATAAAAATATAGTTTTCTGCCTGCATGGTCTATGTGATAAGCCGAAGGACAGAAAGAGGGAGTAGTGACCTTCCTCCCATATATAGTCATACCAGGGGTTGTAACACAAATACATACCTATTTCCCTGGCTCAACTGATAAGGAAGAGAACCCGTGGCTTAGTGGTTAAGACTCCTGCCTAACATATATACAGCCCGGGTTCTAATCCCAGTAAGGGTATGGCTAGCTGATGAGAGCTAATTAGCTCGAAATAGATCTATCCTAGTCTCCCTTTATTTGTGTATACACACACACACACACACACAAACATTACATGTAGTATACATGTAGAATTCTCTTATTATCTAATCAAAATTTTAAAATGACTTCTGAAATCCTGGGTCACAGCGAGTGAAACTGGGTTTCATTTTAATTGATTTAATCCCCAAGAGGAATGGTATAAGAGTGATAATTACTTCAAGGATTGGGGGGGGGGGGGAAGGATTCCTCCATCCAGGGAGTATTCTCATATACTGTATGCTGCTTGCCTGAGGAATCTCCTTTCTTTTTATCACCCTTCTTGCTTCAAAAAAAGCTAAGCCAGTGTTCATAATATGCATATGGAGTACAGATTGGTCTGTCTGACTGTCTGTATCCATCCATCCATCCATCCATTTATTCCTCCGTCCATCCCCTCAATAAACTGTAGTACATGATTTATACCGGTAGAACAAGCCAAACAACCTAAGCAAAAATTAAACCAAGAATGCTTTAGTGTTAGGTATGCACAAGGCCATAGTGTCCTTCAGCCTTCTAACATCTGATTTACAGTGCAGAGAACACTCCCCCCCCTTCCCATAACAGCAAGACCCTCTATTTCTTACCCCTGAAAAACCGCTCCGGCAAAGTGTCCTCCACCCGCCATCAGGATAACCCAGGAGGTTCTGGGGTTCTGCCTCTGAAGGGAAGCCACTAGATTTGCAGGCTCTTCCAAACTGCCCTGGAGATACAGCAACCTCTTCAATTAGTGAAAGGTTAAACTAAGCAACACACACAGACATATACAAACACCTAAAAACTGACTGGGATCTTTAGGATATTCTTGGCCTGCAGAGAAATGTTAAGGTTTTTATGTACGATAAGGAAGTTCTGCATTTCCAAGCAACATAAATACAAAAGTAAAAAACAGTGATTTCAAAAAGATGTTCTTTTACACAGAAGAACATGGGAAGTTGGAAAATCACAACCATTCATCCCACAGAAAAAGACAATTCTTTCCTAGGAAACTAACCATGAGAAATCATTTCAGAGACGGAAAATTGCAAAGTGAGACAACATGGGACTTGCTTTTTTGCAACATAGCCAGAATGATTTTGAAAGGGCTATTTGGTTCCAAGTTTAAAACAAAACGTGTTTTTAATTCATAAACAGCCCTGTCAGAAATATGCTGGCAAGAAAAATCACAATAAAAAAACTAGTTGCCTCATTTTCCAACTGTTCACACTTATATCAGTGATGAAAAAGTAACATTTTTATTACATTTATTACCTTTACAGGTCTGTAAAGCAAAGAAAAGCTGAAGTTATGGTTTCACTGAGCGATCACTTTGCTTAATGATCAAGCTGCTAGTCCTAATCATGGCTGCTAAATTAGGACCACCTGTATTCTAATGTATTGGCCACTAGAACTGAAGAGCAAAATTAGGTGGAAAAAACAACAACAGTTAATAATACTGCAGCATACACTGGACTGCTTAAACCCTGGACTGGGTGTCCAATGTGTTTTGCAGCTGAAAAGCTAAAATGCTATATTTGCTAATGGGCAACTAGTGATTAAAAAAGGAAGAAGCTAGAATAAGACCAAGTCGGCTCTCAGCCATAATGTTTTCTGACATACCTTTGTAGTGTTTAGCAGTACACAGCGAAAGACCGAAATGAGTTGGGCTTCAGAGTTTTTGAACAGTATACGTTGAGACCGTGGATTGCAGTAGCCAATTCCTTTTCTTTCACCGTTCAGACAAGATTGTGATTCAGATTCACTATTTGACTCACAGTCACTGGAATCAGAACCAGAGATACTGGAGACATCATCTGCATACAAGGTAAGGGGGGGGGGGAGATAAACAAGCTAGAAATATCATCATTGGAAGTTTGTTTGTTCTTTTGCTCTCTCCAAAATCCAAAGAGCGTCTGCTAAAGAATTAATCCATAACGTTAATGCTAGAAGTTTTCCTCCTTAAGATTTCAGTTGGGTAAAAATGACTTTTTGAGCTAAAGCATTAAACATCCCTATTATCTAGGTAGAAGTTTCACTAAAATCAAATAAAAAGGATTCAAACACTACAATGATAATAGAACATTAGATAATCAAACTTGAGTAGCTAGGTTTAGGCATTTATTGAAAATAGTTTTCAATCGTAATAATTGATATAGTGTTTAAATATGTATACAGAGTTTGGTCTAGTGGTGAAGTCACCTAGCTAGAAACCAGGAGAGTTCTAGTCCCACTTTAGGCATGAAACCAGCTGGGTGACTATGTGTCAGTCACTCAACCCAACCCACCTCACAGGATTGTTGTGGAGAAAACAGGAGAAGGAAGGAGCATTATATGCTTGCTGCCTTGAGTTATTTATAAATTAATAGAGGTAGGATAAAAAACAATAAACACATAATTGATGATTCCAAGGATTCACTTTCATTAATCTGTTAATGATTTCTTAGCTGGATTATTAGAAACTTTCTTCTACGCCAGAAGTTAGTTGATTGAAATCATAAGAATTAACAGAATCCTCAAGCAATAATGGCTTTTATCCGTATATTTTTTTTCACCTGCTTGAGTCTTCACTTCAAATTCTTCTGCTGTGAGCATCTGACGTCCCAACAATCGCTGTTTTAGGTTGAAGCGATGCCAATCTAGCCGATAGTGCTCTTTCTGAATAGAAACAGTAAGTAGTTCAAAAGATTGAACTAAATTTCTTGTGATGAATAGGCAAAAACTCTTAATGAACCTGAAATGCGTTTATGACTTTACACATAGAAACAATTCCCATCAATACATGGCTACCTTTGCAATGATTTAAATAATTTAAAATCCCCAGATTTCACTTGAAGCAAAAGAGAGACTGCTCTGTTCGTACAGAAAATACTTGCAGTCATGGCTACCTGTTCATCTCGATTCTCAAAAGTCTTTGAACAAACAGAACAATACATCCGGTCTGATACTTCTAGGATTAATTTAGCTTGCTGGAGTTCCTTGGTTTCTGCAAGAACAGCAAAAAATGGGCACTAATAACACAAAAGTATGTGATGAATGTATGTCTTTATAAAAATTCATTGAAAAAAGGCACAGCACTTCATCAGTCACAGAAAGGAACACATTATCTCTGACAGAAATTTATTTACACCAGTCTTAAAACTAAAATTTAAACAGATTTTTAAAAATAAAACCAAACCTGTCATTTGACTTAATAAGATAAATTCATATACAGGTACTTCTTGACTGATGACCACTCTTGGGACTGGAATTTGGTTATAAGTCATAACGGCCATAACTCAAGTCACCCATGTGACCATATCCGATTTGATAACTGTTTTTATGACAGTTAAGTGAACCATACAGTTGTAAGCCCAAATCTATTCTCTCAAAATCTGAATTGCAATATTCCCATGTAGCAAACATAAAAACAGATTATTTAAGAGTAATTAATTTTAAATAGTTGCTAGAGAAATGCATGTACTAAATTTGTCTATTAATCATGAAGATTTCAGGTGGTAGCTCAGCTTTACAGTTCTTCTATTTTCTCCATGTCACTTCTTCTATTTTAATAATCTGAAATGATCAGAAGCATTTGCTTTCTATATTCAGCTAACCTTTACAGTTAGCCTCAGCTCCCTGTAACAACTAAGGAAACCATTCTTTGTTAAGATGGTAACTTTATCTTAAAAATAGACGTTCCTAATGTTTTTAAATTGTAGACCAAAAATAGAACAGGAAGAAAATGTAGAAACTCAAGGCTGCCGTGGTTCAGTTACATTGTGGGAAAACATTGGTTTCCTGTTATGTCTAAATGAGGTCATTCACAGGGTCAACTCTAGCAATTTCATTGGCTTTGAGAAAGATGCTTAATACAATACAGATATCTGAGAATTAACCAAGAAGGATCCATTATAACAAGCTTTTCCCCGGAACACCACACAGAATTACTCTTTCTGCTATCATTTCAGGATAACACTGGAAATTTCATATGGATCATATTCCATTCAACCTATATGTCAAACTATATTGCAACCCACTATATAAGATGTGGATTTGGTAATGCTGACCAGTTCAAAGGCTTGTTTTATTAAACATAACCAAATCCTTTGCTGCCATTTAGTGGTCATCCAGATTCTTGAATCCAAACATGGTAGTTCTAAGAGTACAAGGCAATGGCAACAGGAAAAAAATCAGTCAATACTTCAAAGAATGTCAAGTATATCACAATGTTCCACAGTCTGAAGTTTCTGTAAGGTCAAGCTATTATAGGAACAGCAGTTATTTATTTGTAGCCTAATAAAATTTGGCTAGCTAACTCTAGCATTAATTTTCTGGATTCTAGAGAACCTGTTTAGATAAGCAAACTAAAATGGAAAACACAACCAATCTCAATTTGAAACTGAAGACTTTAAATCTGGTAAATGTCTATGGAGATTCTGAGTCATCCAGGTCATGGTTGTCCCAATCAAAATCAGGTAAACAAGTGTCCATTTGCCAAATCTCCCCACCCAGATTGATAACATTTGTTGCCCATAAATTCAGTACCTGGACCTGCCACAGAAGTGATATCTTCTGTTGATTCAGTGACAAGACAAAGTCCATTCATTAAAGCTGTTTTCTGAACAGCCTCAAACACAGACAAGGTTTCAACAGGTTGCATGATCTGAAAAGATGAAGAAAAATCAGCAAATGTCAAGAACAGATGTACAGTAAAGACAATTGTTAATTAAATTCAACAGGAGCTTTTGCAAGTGATGCAAATTACCTCTCTCCCTCTCCAGTAGGGAGCAGAAAAGGACAGGAAGAAGCATGCCTACAAACTAATAATTTCATTCTTACCTAAATAGATTAAGCTGCTATTCCCTACTACCTTGATATGGTAGAATGACCTACCATTACTCTTAATGACCCTGAGAAGAATGTCAGAATGATCATGAGTTTGCAATTTAGATCTATAAAATAATAATGCTTAAAATTACCCCCCCCTTCTTATATTTGATTGCCGGCACAATTGGGACCAGAATTTTCATTGCTGAGCAAGATTGTTGTCAAATGAGTCATGCCTGATTTTACAATCTTTTTTGCCATGGTTGTTAAGCAAATCAATGCACTTAAGTGAATTGGGCAGTCATGAAGTGACACCAGCTTCCTCCATTAAGTTTGTTTGTCAGCAGGCAGCTGGGGAAGTCACAAATGGCAATTGCATGACCCCAGGACAATGCAATCCATAGGGGTTGCCAAGCACCCCAATTTTGATTACATGACCATGGGGATGCTACAATGGTCGTAAGTATGAGGACCCATTTTAACTCACTTTTTTAATGCTGTTGTAATGCAAATGGTCACTAAACAAATGTTTATAAATCAACATACATGCATGTTGCAAGAACAAGCAATCGTCTCAATTAAGAATACCAACAAATTGAAAAAACTGGCAGGAAAAGGATAAGTGAAAAATATTTTACGGTAATAAATAAAAAATAAAAAATAATGTAGTCCTATGATCATTGGAGAGCTGTAATAAACAAGTGGGCTTAAAAGTAGATGTATATACAATACCAAAACTTTTCACACACAGGATTCTAGAATGATACATATTTAGAGAGAAAGTATACTTTCAAAAGCCACCTTAGAAAATTATATACAACACACACCAGACAGATACTCATTGATTATTATAGCTAACATTTCTAAAATACGGAACAAAATTATGTGGCCCAGAGTCTATATATACATCAAATAAAATTTAAAAGACAAATTGAACAGAACATATGAAATGCAAATGAGTTTCAAAAAAGGTAGGGCATGGAATCAGATGGCTATAACAAGATGGATAATGAAGAGAGAGCAAGAACATTTGAGGAAGTTAATGTTTTTGTGAGTACATCTAGGCCACTAATTGTGTAAGTCATACCAGCATATGCAATGCAATCAGACTAATGGGAATGCCAGAATACCATTGAGAAATGCAGATAACACAAATTTGGTTGTGAAAATAAAACCAGGAAGTAGAACATTTGGGTTAATGTTAAATAATGTTGAGCAGCATGCTCAGCGAACTTACAGCTGATGGTGAGGTGTTGGCTCAAGATTGACCGTGTGGAGACGTAAAAAGAAATTAATCCTAGAAAGGAAGACAAACATATATGATGAAAGAGCATTTCTATAACAAAAAGAAGGGTTAAACGCTATAATCCTTCAGTGATAATATATAACTGTGAAAGGTAGATAATGAGAAAAGAGTGAAAGAAAAAAGATATACCTTTGAATTAGGGAGGTGGGAATTGTTTCTAAGAGAACCATGGACTGCAAGAAGAGCCAGTCAATCCCGAATTTTTAAAAAACGACTGTTCCCTTGTGTCAATTATCTACAAGAAGAAATACAGTTTCATAATGTGATGCGGGGTTGATGTTGGACTATATAAAACTGCTGGCAAAGTTGAGATAAGTAGAAAGTGGGGGTGGGGGGACGGGCACACAAGTAAATCAGGTGGATGGACAAAATCAGAAAAACTGCTGGGAACGTCCTTGAAAGAGCTTAACATTTGTTAGTAGACAGGTCGGAATCGTGACCCTTTGTCTATGCGGTTTGTATCAACAATATTGTATCAACAACAGTATGTAGTATTCCCTATAATCAAGACATAGAATAAGTGTAGGATTAAATTTCAAAACACCTCTATATCACTTTTCTTAACCCACAGACCACTAACTGGCTATTGTCACTCTCACAACCCCCTTCTTGCTCAGCTACCCTGCGCCACAACTGTTCGGGCGGGGGGGGGGAGGGAGGAGAGAAAAGCGGCAGTCTAAGCCACCCCAATACCTCCGCACATCCCTACCGGAGCAAGGAAGACGTCCCGCTCCACGAGCTCGTCGACTCTGTCACCGGGTGATAGACGTCACTTCCGCCCGTCATCGTGGATTTCCCTTTACAAGACAATCCTCGCCTTCTCACTTCCTCCTCCCCAGCGGCTTTCTCATTGGTCCGCCCTAATTCTACCTCTTCGGGCCGCCGTGACCTCTGATTGGTAGCGGAAGACGCCAGACGGAGGGAAAGGCGGCGGAGGAGAAAGAGTGAGTGACAATTCCCCCAAGTCGCGGTGGCGGCGGCGCCCCTGGCAGGTTACCAGGGGCGACCGCAGAGGGTGAGAGCCTCCTTAGCCGGTGAGGAGGAGGAGGAGGAGGAGGAGGAGGAGGAAGGCGCCCCGAGTCTTTCCCCAACCCGGGCTTCCCTTCTCCCGTGTAAACAACCTCGGAGGAAGGCTCCTCCCTACCGGAGCTCCCGCAGCCAAAACAAAACAACATCTCGGGACTGCCTGAATATAGTCCGGAGCTCAGACTCGCCCGGTCTATAAAGGGGAAGAGGGGAGGGGGTGGGTGTCCTTCGGCAGCGGAGGCTTCCGACTCCCGACCCCAGCCCCACCTAGCAAGCGAGCCCCAATGGCCGGGTCGTCCGCGGTGGGTTAGCCATCTGCTCACCTGGCTAGAGCCCACCCCACCCTGCCGGGTGGAGTGGCCTCTGCCGGCTTCTGCGCTCTGCGGGTCTGGTGCAATTGCTGAAAAGAAGGCGGCTCTTAGTTCTCGCTCTCCTGATACTTACATAAGGGATGTCCCATCCAGCCCTTCCCCTGTTGGAAGCCCCACTGTAAATGTGTTTTGGGTTATGTGGTGTGTTTTCCTCCAGGCGTCAGCCCACCTGATGAGAAAAACGCTGTAGAAATCCAAGGCTTAGAGACCTCCACCATGCTGCTTGGTCTTGCCAGCCACAAAGCAAACAGAATGTTTCTTCAGCATTAGGGCAAGATGGAACAGGTTAGTTTTTGTACCCTTTTTGGTCTTACGCATTGGGAAGGGGTTTATTTTAGAATAGAATGAATGAGCTGGAAGGGGGCCTTGGAGGTCTTCTAGTCCAAGCCCCTGCTCAAGCAGAAGATCCTGTACCATTACAGATAACTGACTGTCCAATCTCTTACTTTAAAAAATCTCCGGTGATGAAGCGGCACCCACAACATCTGAAGGCAAGCTGTTCCACTGGTTAATTGTTCTCACTGTTAGGAAGTTTCTCCTTAATTCCTTAATTTTGTCATGCTACCAATGGAGGTGGTTTGTCAGAATAATGGTAGGCAGCAGGGTAGCTGCTGATTCTTGTGGGTGGGTTGGGTTGCCTTTGTGCATGACAAGGAAAGATAGATTTTATCCTACACACCAAGAGAAGCATCTAAAGTTTGGTGTGATTGTTTTTATGTGCAGAAGTGGCAACAATGCAAGCATGTGCTCAGAAGGCAAGAGCATCGTCTGCCATGCTATCGTATTCCTGGGACCTTTTAACCCAGCAGCATCAGAATATTGGTAAGGGACCACTAGTTGATTTTCAATTGGCCACCTAACAGGGCCCTTTGGTACAATTCTTGTAAAGTATTCTTGACTAGATAGATTGTGGTCTTACCCAAAAAGACATGTGTGAATGCATACATATATAACAGGTGACATAGATCAGTTCCAGCTATGCACTCTTGCTTTTTGCAATTGAAATACACTTGGAACTTCAGTAATTTTGTTAAAAAATCTGTGAGAGAGATAATGTCACAAGACTGGATCAGGCTTGTGTTCTGTTGTTGTGGTTACAAGTTTTCTAAAGGAATATGAGGCAAAATATAAATATTGTTAAACTGACTGGAAATAGTAACAATAATTCTGTTAGATTCAGTGACACACACAGAGACATATAAGAGCCAAGGAAGTTTGATTTTAGTAGACTAATCTTTTTAAAAAATGAAATAAGTAAAAAATAAATAAGAACAATCAGTAAACTGAAAGAAGTTTTAAAAGGTTAAGGATACTTGGAAATTATGAGAACTCAGAATTATATTCTGTTTAGAAAACATGTCAGTTGAAATAACATGCTCTTTAGTTAACATTAATATATCTATGTGTATGTATGTGCGTGCGTGCGTATATACACACACACACACACATGTACATACATACATACATGCATATGAATTGATTTGAAAGACATTACATAATTTTTGCCAATACTATTAACAGGATCTCTTACAAAAAACTTCCAAATAAACTTAACAATGATGGAGTAAAAGAATATATTATTTTATGGTAATAGGATTAAACTAAATAATACATTCCATATTATATAGACCAACCTTCCTCACCCTTTATATTCAGGAGAAACAGAAATGATTTCCAGATCTCAGGGAACCCCTGCATTAGAACCATTAAAAAATTCAAAAACGGTACCATTCAGTTTTAACCTACACAAACCACGTTTTATTATGTTTACAGCAACAACAAAGCTGCATGCTAGCAACTGAGTCACCGCATGTAAAAATTCCCTTCATTAGAAGTGCTAGGATTGCTCTGTGTGTGATTTTTTAAATATTTTTTTATTACAATCTATCACAAAATCCATAGTGATCTCTCACATGAAAACCTAGGCAGTTAAGAGTGATTGAAAGAAAAGTGAAGTGTGAAGCACTTTAAAAGTATCTCTTTTAAAGAATGTATAGGAATTAAAATGGAACATATAATTTAGTATAAAAGGTAATACTAAAATGATATAAAGTGGAGCAAAAAAAATACATATACACCAATGGGTTCTTCATGGAATTTGTGGTGTGTAGCTCTGTAAAGAACGTTGACTCAATTTGTGGCAGTTGTGAAAAAGAAAAATCCCATGCTTGATTTAAAATTGCTAATACAGTACTGTTGAATAATGAATTGATATAAACATTGTTGTGCTGTTACTTGAAATCTAGTGTATGGGTTCTCAAAGGACATTGCAAGAAAGCAACAGTAACACTGAGTGTCCCAAAGAAAGGATGGATATGCAAGAAATTATGTCGTTTAGTGTATAAAATTATGCATGATATAGCAAACTATGAAGCTGTTAAGATTCTTTGCCCTGGAATGTAGTGATTGTCCAAAGTGGACAGCATTAAAATTTCATGAAGTAGTCTACAAATGGCCACAAACAATCTTGGCTTTCTAATATCAGAAGCCTTATGGTCTGAATCCTAGTTTCTCCCTAGGTCTCCCCAGAGCAGTGGTTCTCACCCTGTGGGTCGGGACCCCTTTGGGGGTCGAACGACCCTTTCACAGGGGTTGCCTAAGACCACCGGAAAACACATATTTTCTATCGTCTTAGGAACCGAGACACCAATTTTATGGTTGGGGGTCACCACAACATGAGGAACTGTATTAAAGGGTCGCGGCATTGGGAAGGTTGAGAACCACTGCCCTAGAGGGTCTATCTGAATATTGTGTCTATTGAACCTACAATGTTAGGTTCAATAAGCTTTCATCTGAGCTAGCATGAAGCTTCAATTCTATATTAATTTGTGCATGTTGAACAGATCAATTTTTAATAGCACGTAGCTTACCAGCAGTGCTAACTATAGATTAATTCTCTCCTTGGTGCATTCAGTGAATTTGAGTTGACTTCACAGTCCAGAATTTAGCATTTGTGGCAGAATTAGTTTTTTGAGACAGTTTTCTGTTGTGTTTTCCTACTTCTTATGTAATATTTTGCTTTGTTTTTAAATGAAAGGGTTGCTTGATAGCATTTTATGCCATATATTTGTTGCATTACTCAAGATTTATTTTTGAATAGCATGTATTTTTTCACGTATGTGAATTTTAATGCTGTAATAAGAAACTGAAAATAAAACTAGAAAAAAACATTCTTATGAAGGCCAATGGGATTTGTATATATTAGGAAAATGTAGTTTCATTTGCATTTAGGGAGAGCTTGATACAGCATAACTATTTGTGTCAAATCTGTGCTTATGTAATATGTTATTTTGTTTTAGGAGTGTATCTTGCAACAGACTGCAGCTCGTAAACATGGAGGCAATGAAAGTTGAAGGGCTGGACAATGAACAGAATTTTTAATGAAATGAAGTCTTTTTTCTTGTTGTTTTCTCCTCAAGTAGTGATCAGAGAGGTGAGCCACTCAGACTTCCGGAAAAAGAGGGGGCAAAAAGAAAAACTAGTAACTACTTGTTGCTATAGTTTCTTAATAGTTTCCTCTTCTTTTATTCTGTTTGGTATTCTATGCATAAGTATCACTTCAAAGAAGAAGTTATGAACTGCCTATTAGTACATCAAATTGCTGATCCCTCCTCTCTCTGTCCTTCACTGCCCTTTATGTCAGAGTTTATAAGAATTTAGATGACAACATGGCTCATTTTGATACTGAGTATCAGTGATTGGAGGCCTCATATAATGACTCTCCCCCTGGAGAAGAAAATCTGATGGTCCATGTCCCGGAGGGCAGCAAATGTAAGTATAGATGGACTGCTAACTTCAGTGTCAAAAACTCTAGTGCAGGTCTTTCAAACTGGCTGCCCACAGACTGGATGTGTCACACACAGGCCTCACCCACTTTGGCTGTTTTACAGAGGCAAGAAAAGTTGGGATAAGTCTTGATGCGTCACATGACGTGATTGAGTTTGACACCCTTGCTCTAGTGGTATACACGTTGAAAAGGAAAATTGGAGATTGTGCCCCATGTTGGTGGGAGGAACTGCATTTCTTATACAATGTGATCCTAATTTTCATTAAATTTAGTGGAGGGATGTTTCCATAATTGGTTTTAGATATTTCAGATGCTATTCTTACAGTCCGTTTCTCCTGGAAATGGAATGCTTCATCTCATAATCCAAAACAAATGGGAACAACAATCCCTCAATCCCTTTGGATAAGATTGTTTTAAGTGAAACTAATATTTGCAGCTCTTTGTGCTATGAGGTTCTCTTTTGGCAGACTTTCTCCTTGTCCTGTAAAATCTTCTATGGTGAATGTTGGAATGAATATTTTTGAAATTTTGTCTCTTGTCTTGTAGCTCCCTGGCATCACATTGAAAATCTGGATCTTTTTTTCTCTCGTATATCCTTACCTGTTTGCAGGGACAAAATGATTGAAACCCAAGTCAAATTCCAATTACACCAAATTGGAAATCACTTTACAAGAAGCCTTTTAACTTCAGGATTAAGAAAGTATTACAATAATAAACCATAGTGACATGAATTAGGAAATAATTGAATAGATTAGTTGTGTTCAACAGGGTACTATTGTAAATAAGTGAATAAAACTTGAGTGTGTTTCAGTTTCAATTACACGTAACATATAAATACATATATACATATGTATATACTGTATATTTCATTTAGAAATGATCCTTGCATCCTTGATATATTCCTCACGGATAAGATAACAAAAGATACAAGAATATTAACTGTACATACAGATAGTCTTCACTTAATAACCACAATTGATCCTGGAATTTTGATTGTAAGTCTTTGTAGTTGTTAAGTGGATCACCAGGTGACCTGATTTGATTTTGCAACCTTTTTACAGAGTAGTCATAAAAAGTCACTGCGATTATTAAATGAACTATATTTTACTAGAAGCCAGCAATAAATGCCTGAAACTAGCAAAATAATTTTCAATGCCATGTGACTGAGGGTCACTACCAAGTGCCCAAAATGCAATCACATTACTGTGGTAGTATATAGCAGTCATAACTTTGAAAACAGGTCATAAGTAACTTTGGGAAAGGATGGGTGGGTGTCTGTCATAACTTCCTAAGCGAGAACTACTTGCACTTCCAAAGGAAATTCTTTATGAAGAAAGTTACTGGCTCCTTACCTCAAGTGTTAACTACTTAGTATTATAGCAAGGCAGTTTAAAATGGAAGAGAAAATGCTGTTTGTAAGTCACAAATGAAACTGGGGGTAGATTCTAAAAAGTTTTGGCAATTCTCCTTGACGGTAATCTTCACGTCTATAACCTGCACCAGAAGAATGGCTTCACGTGCATGCTTATAAGTGAGATCTTTGAGTTAATGTGAGTATAACTTTTTGTTCCCAAGATTTGTAGAATTCGTTTTTATGTTCCTATGTTAAGCCCTCTTGTCAGCCGGAAGGTGAAAAATATAATAAATAATCTCTCACCTAGGTTGGTGATGCTTCTCAATGCTTCAATTTCAATTATTTCAGTTGAAAGAAATCCTATCTTGATGTTCTGACTCAGTTCGAAAATTGATCACTGGAAACCTGATACTTTCTGTCGGCTCAGGTCCTTTGAAGGGGAAGGAAGTAAAATGCACCCCATTTTTTTCTCTTTGTGCTTGCAGGCAGTTCATCTTTGTTGTGGCCTTTACTACATTCCTTGTCAGCTGTGTTGACTATGATATTCTCTTTGCCAACAAATTGGTGAATCACAGTCAGCATTCCAGTGACCCAGTCAAGGTGACTCTCCCAGATGCTTTCCTGCCTCCCAATGAGTGCAGTGCCAGGTAAAGAGAGCAGTGACTAAATACAGCCACATCCTTTGTTCATCTTTGTGAGACTTAACACAAGATCTCCTAGATAAGCAATTTCCTGAGTTTCATAATACGTAGGTAACACTCCGTCAGTACTGTAAGCTGAAAAATTTAGCTTCTGGTTAGAAATGTTTTCAGTTGTTTGACTTGGGAAATGGAATATTACACTGGCTAATTTGATCTGTGATCCCCAATAGCAGTTAGAATGGCTCTTAACCTGTAATGTATTATTTACTTGCAACAGTTGTAATAAAGTTAGCTAGCTCATCTTTGGTCTTCTGTTCCAAGTAAATTCACTAACCACCTGCAGAGGGGGAGAAAATCTGTTTTGAAAAGACCACGTTCATATTTTTAAACTTGAATGTATGCAGCATTGTTTATCTGGATGTACATTCGTTTTTAAAAATATTTTATAATCATAAATTATAATTTTATTTATATTTTGATTTATGTTTTAAATCATCTAGGACCGGTTTGACTGGGAGTGAGTAGGTGATGTCATATGATTAATAGAGCTTTGTTTTGTTTATGTGATGATGTCCTTGATATTTTTCCCATTAGTCTTGCCAGCCCAGTTGTTTTGGTAATTGATATCTTAACATTACACATTCTCCAGAATTTGCTAGAGTTGCCTGAATTCTGGTAATGGGAGAAGAAAGAGTTTATTCATGTTTCTAAAGCATAAAGGCAGTAGCTATTCTTTCCCATCTGGCTTGACTCCATATCTCTCTTTCCCTCTCTGCCTCCTAGAATCCAAGCCAATGGATTTCTTCTCTCCGTCCTAGTGATTGCAGGGGTCTTTTGGATTCACCGGCTGATTAAATTCATTTACAACATTTGCTGCTACTGGGAAATACATTCTTTTTACGTGAATGCGCTCAAGATTCCCATGGTAAGCTATTGAGATTCACTTCACTAACAGTTCATTCACAAGTGAAAAGGTGCATTAATGAGACTTTTTTGTTTAGAGGTCTTATGATTACCAGAGAGCGCAGTGTCTTTCTGCAGGCATCCCAGGGTCATCTTGCTAATCAGTGGGGGGAAAAATGCTGGGTTAACAATCCTACTCTACTTACCAGCAAGGTAGTAGATATATTCTTTTTTTTTACAAGTATAAATACAACAATCTTTTATTGTAAGATTAACTATAATCCACAATACTTCTATAATCATAAACAATTCTAATAATCAAATCCCAAAGATTTGATTTTGTTTCTTTTTGCCATTGTTAAGTGGTACATCAGTCATCAATACCAGTATTGTCTGAAATAGAAATAACATTCTAGGTGAAATATTCATCTTAACCACTCAAATTCTACCCAACAGTGACAATTGTTGTTTGTCCTACCTCAGTACATTTAAAAAAAAATATCATTCCATACAATACAATACAATAGTAGAGTTGGAAGGGACCTTGGAGGTCTTCTAGTCCAACCCCCTGCCTAGGCAGGAAACCCTATACCGTTCCAGACAAATGGCTATCCAACATCTTCTTAAAGACTTCCAGTGTTGGGGCATTCACAACTTCTGGAGGCAAGCTGTTCCACTGATTAATTGTTCTAACTGTCAGGAAGTTTCTCCTCAGTTCTAAGTTGCTTCTCTCCTTGATTAGTTTCCACCCATTGCTTCTTGTTCTGTCCTCAGGTGCCTTGGAGAATAGCTTGACTCCCTCTTCTTTGTGGCAACCCCTGAGATCAATACCTTAGCATAGTTATTCTGAAACTGCATACAATTCACATTGGTCAATGTAACCCCCAGATATTTAACCACCTCAATTTTAGACGCCATATTTTTCATCAGAATCTCTTGGTCTTGTGTGCTAATATTTTTTAAGACAAAACTTTTGGATTTACTTATATCCATCTAATGCACCAAAGTCTCACAGTTTCCTCATTTCATGAAGTGCTCAATACCATTCTGAGGTTCTTGCAAAACCAAGTCAAAAGCCTTTGGTGTATAGGTCTCTTTTTTTGGTTTTCAACCCTGTTATTTTCTCATCCTAATATCTTCAATTAACACTTCTAAAACTAAAATAAAAAGATGACAAAGGGCATCCTTCTCTTGTCCCTTTGGTATTTCAGATGATTTAGTTAGATCACCATTAACAATAATAGGTGCCTTTTGAGATGTAACTAGTTTATCCCTTGGATAAACTAGTTACCCTCTCCAAAGTCCAGATCTTCCAAAATTTTGAACACAAAAGACCAAGTTATCAAAAGTTTGCTCTTCTTGAAGAAAAATCAGTGCCACTTGCTTCTCATTATGATGTTGCAAATACTCTATTATAGGGGTCCCCCACCCACCCCGGTCTGCAGCCATGTGCCAGGCTACAGCCTGTTGGAAACCGGCCCGTGTAAGCGGCGGACGAGAGTGTGCAAAGCTTCATTTGTGCAAGCAGCACGCATGAACGAAACTACACCCCCCCAACTTCCCGCCTCTGCTGGTCCACAGAGCCGGAAAGGTTCAGGACTTCCGCTTTACTACATCTAATACAATTTTCACATTATCTTTTAATTGTCTTTTGGGTACAATTGATCTTCATGTAAAAATCTTTTTTTAGTTTATCAGCCAATATTGTTGTAAATATGTTATAATCAGTTAGTAGATATGTGATTCTTGTCAAAGCAATAAAGAGGAGATAAGAACTTCCTCCATGTTTTAAAACACTTCCTCTCCCCAACTGCCTCGCTAGTCTATCTGAATTTACTTGCTATGTGCTGCTTCTTACTGACCTTTCCTTGCAGTTGTGCAGTGTGGCTGATTTTTCCAGTCTGTTGACAATCCGGTGAAAGTTTAGTTCTGCCCATTGATCCATCTTCCGATTTGCTTAGTTGAGTGGCAGGGCTGTTATACTCTGCAGCTGCCTTTCTGGGTTTGCCAGTATCTATTTCTAGACCCTTGGCCAGCTCTCTTAAAAGCTGAGTTTCTTTATTAAGCCTTTGCTTCTCTTTCCCCAGGTCCTGGGAATGTTCAGCTTAATTGTGTAATGTCAGAATTAGAGGAACAAGCAAGCAAATGAATTAATGCGGAAAAGCTCTCCGTATGATTTTTTTCTTTGCTGCTGTGCATGGTGTCATCCTTTCAAGTTTAAAATTACCGCAGATGCCTTTATTTTATATACTTGTGGGAGGGAATCTGCACTGTCTTTTTCACATAGTTAAATCTGTCAGTTCAAAAGAAAGTTGACTGAAGTTCCATGAGATATACAAGAGGTTTTGGAATTACATGATTCTGAAGTGGTTGGCATTTTAGGAGCAGATCTCTATAAAGAATAAGTGAATAAGTGTTATTTTTACATTGGGATATAGGAAGAAGACAGAAGAATTGACTAGATGCAAAACTAAAAATACTTGTTCTGCATCTAGTCAATAATTCTCAAACTGGATGATTCACTGAAGCTTGGATATGTTGGGGTTTTTTTTGGAATTAGCAAAGGAAGTGGTAAAATTATTGCCTTCTTCCAGTCAGTTCAGGGAAAGTTATCCCATTGCCCTTATCATACCACTTACATCCCCTGTCTACTTACTTGCAGTCCAATTTGCCCTACTATACCTGGCAGGAGGTACAAGCACGGATTATACAAATCCAAAAGGAGCACCAGATCTGCATTCATAAGAAGGAGCTGACAGAACTGGACATCTACCACCGCATCCTGCGCTTCAAGAACTACATGGTAGCCATAGTGAACAAGTCACTCCTGCCTGTGCGCTTCCATCTTCCCCTCCTGGGAGATACTGTCTTCTACACCCGTGGTCTCAAGTACAACTTTGAACTCATTTTCTTTTGGGGCCCTGGCTCGCTCTTTGAGAACGAATGGAGTCTGAAGGCCGAGTACAAGCGTGGTAGCAATCGCATGGAGCTGGCTGACAAACTGGGCACCCGTATCTTATTGATTGGCATTGCTAATTTTCTCCTTTGTCCGCTTATACTTATATGGCAGATTCTTTACGCTTTCTTCAGTTACACTGAAATTCTCAAGAGAGAACCAGGCAGCCTGGGTGCCCGTTGCTGGTCTCTTTATGGCCGCTGCTACCTGCGACATTTCAATGAGCTGGACCATGAGTTGCACTCGAGACTCAGCAAAGGCTATAAGCCAGCTTCCAAGTACATGAACTGCTTCATTTCTCCCCTGTTTACTATTGTGGCGAAGAACGTGGCCTTCTTTGCTGGTTCTATCCTTGCTGTCCTCATTGCCCTCACAATTTATGATGAAGATGTACTAGCTGTAGAACATGTTCTCACAACTGTCACCATCCTGGGAGTGGCTGTCACTGTCTGCAGGTGAGTGAGAACGGTTGGATTGAAGCTTTCATGGTTTAGGAGGCTTCCTTTATGCTTGGAGGATAATAATTGTTACTATGTAGGCAGTAATTAAAAGCAACCTATTAATTTTTTTTAAAAAAAATATTAAACAGCAAGTGCTCTTATTTTTGGATATCCCTATCTGATTTACGTCTAGGACATTTTAGAGCAGGGGTCTCCAACCTTGGCAATTTTAAGCCTGGAGGACTTCAGCTCCCAGAATTTCCCAGGCAGCTGGCCAACTGGAGAATTCTGGGAGTTGAAGTCCTCCAGGCTTAAAGTTGCCAAGGTTGGAGACCCCTGTTTTAGAGTACCATATGTTTGAGACTTAACTAAGCTTCACAATTCATGTAGTTCAGTTCAGTTAAGCAAAGGCCTTTCCTAATTCATTAATCATGATGGCGGGATGCTTTGAAGTTGAATCCATTCTAAAGCTTGCGTCATAAAGCTTTGAGAGGTCAGGAGACAAAATCTGGTTTTTCAGGAATCTTAGACTTGTCACATGTTATTGGGGTTTTTTCACCGAGTCTAACAGGGGTACAGTTGTTCTCTGTCTATAAAGTATAACTTTATAGCCGAGAGGAAAAAAGTACTAGTGGTCAAGTCACTAGTTTTCTTAAGGGAATTGAAGCAGAGCAAGGAGTGGAAGAGTGAGCAAATAAAGAGATAAAATAGCAAGAAACAAACAGGATATAAATAATTGAGGGGTCCTTGGTGCTCTTTGAGCTTGGTTGTTTTCTTGTACGTGTTTCATTACCCAAACTAGGTAACATCATCACTGCTAGTAAGAAGTGGGGTTTGCTCTGAGATTATATTCTAGTGACTTCCTATAAACAGCAAACCCCACTCCTTATTAGCATTGGGGTTACCTAGTTTGGGTAATGAAACGTCTACAAGGAAACAATCTGAGAGTACCAGGGACCCCTTATTCCAACCCTGAGCTACAAATGTTCTCCTTTATTGGTATAAATGATTGCAAGTTGAAGATTTCTCTTTTACATTGCTGTTTACGGACCAGCATTTAAATCAACCTGACATTTTATGAGTGGCAATATAAAGTTGTTCAAAGGATGAAAAGGATTCTGGAGAGATGTAATGTGCAGCCAATCGTGTCAATTAACAATTGGCATTGGAGGAATTATGACAAGATTGCCCTACATTTAAACTAACATTGCACTTTACAAATCTTTTTGAAAGACAAGAAATACAGTCTGAACGTCTTCAAACTAGAATATAATGTGGTATGAAAATGTGTAAGATTAATTGCCTTCCTTCGCAATGAATACAAGGATTTGAGCTGCCTGTGCTGTATCTGAAGCACTAAGAGTTCCTATGGAATCTTTATCTGTAGTCTGTCCTTTAGTATAAAAAAAAGAAGAAGTGTAGACAGTAGCAATATGCACCCTTTGCCAACAAGCTACTTCCTGCCTGCTTCTTCTTCTCAAGGGACGCAGAGCTCCTTGGCTCCAGTTTATGTGACTTGTGCACCCTATCTGTCCTGCAGGTCCTTCATCCCCGACCAACATCTAGTTTTCTGCCCAGAACAGCTGCTTCGAGTGATTCTGGCGCACATTCATTACATGCCTGACCACTGGCAAGGAAATGCCCATCGTTATGAAACCAGAGATGAATTCGCTCAGCTCTTCCAGTACAAGGCGGTAAGATAGGATAGTTCAGAGCAGGGATGGCTAACCTTTTGGTCGTCGTGTGCCCAAAGTGTGCGTGCGCTCCCATAATGCAATGCACCCCTCCTGCGTGGCCCACGCATGCACACGTGACCCCCGCATGCACCTTGCATGTGCACACGTGACCCGTACATGTAACCTCCTCTGCGCGTGTGATCCCCGCACATGCGCACACATCTTCCGCATACACCCCCTGCGCATGCACGGCAGAGACCTGGCTGGTGGGAGGTGTGTGCGCATGAGCCATGGAGCTGAGCTGGGGTGATCGCTCGCATGCCCGCAGAGAAGGCTCCGCGTGCCATAGTTTCGCCATCATGGGGTAAGAGCAGCGGTTCTCAAC
The DNA here is from genome assembly GCF_964273705.1 of Natrix helvetica. NCBI lineage: Eukaryota > Metazoa > Chordata > Lepidosauria > Squamata > Natricidae > Natrix > Natrix helvetica. The sequence continues at coordinate 126,386,878 of NC_138548.1, forward strand.
CTGGGGGTCGGGACCCCTTTGGGGGTCGAACGACCCTTTCACAGGGGTCGCCTAAGATCATTGGAAAACACATATTTTTGATGGTCTTAGGAACCGAGACACCAATTTGATGGTTGGGGATCACCACACCATGAGGAACTGTATTAAAGGGTCGCGGCATTGGGAAGGTTGAGAACCACTGGATTAGAGGGAGGGAGGCTACTGTCAATCAAGAGTAGTCCTGAGTAGTTGTTAGTTATAAACTAGATGTTTATATAGGAATCTCCAGAAATATCCTTGTCTTAAGTATAGAACATTTGGAACAGCAGTCGTGCCTGTTGTCATCCTGAGCTATGTTGGTAATATTCACTGTGGTGTTTTCTAATACTTAACGGTTTGTTTTCTGTGTTGATCAAAGGTGTTCATTCTGGAAGAGCTGCTTAGTCCCATTGTGACGCCCTTGATTCTCATTTTCTGTCTGAGGCCCAAAGCTTTGGAGATCATCGACTTCTTCCGCAACTTTACCGTGGAGGTGGTGGGTGTGGGAGACACTTGTTCCTTTGCCCAAATGGATGTGCGCCAGCATGGGCATCCTGCAGTAAGTCCCAGCATAAATGAAAAAAATTGGAAATTGATTAGGAATTCAGAAAAGGCCATTTGCTTTGCATTCTTCAGTAGGATGTTCGTTGAATGAAAGTATATCTGAAAAGTGGTTTAAGTCACAGAGCACAGAGGTGAGGAGATCAAATAGTAAAATGCAATTCACATGTGGTGTAATAGCTTTCACTCTTGTCAGCTAAGTTATCAAGGTACGAAATAGTATTTTCCTCTACTGTAACCTTAAATTACTGTAAAAGCCAAATCACTGTTTTAGGCACGTAGTGCACTTGAGAATTTCATTTTCACAATAGGAAGTGTGATTTACATATCAGATGTACCCTGTTTGTAGTTTCTTAAAAGGAATATTTATATTGGAACAAATAATGATTCAAAGGAGAAGCCTTTGTATTATTCTTTTTTTACTTGCAAGAAATCAAGTAAGGATGGGGGAATAGTTAAGTCTGATATTTTTTCTGAGCTCTGCTCCGTTTTGTTTTGCAGTGGATGTCAGCTGGGAAGACCGAAGCCTCCATTTATCAGCAGGCTGAGGATGGCAAGACAGAGCTGTCCCTCATGCATTTTGCCATCACCAATCCACACTGGCAACCGCCTCGGGAGAGCACAGCTTTCATTGGCTTGCTAAAGGAGCGGGTGCACCGTGATAGCAGCCTGGCATTGGCCCAGCAGGCTGTCTTGCCTGACAATGCCCTTTTCACCTCTATCCAGTCACTACAGTCTGAATCTGAGGTACCCACATAGAAAATGATGAGAACTAACAAATGGCAAAGCTACTTTTGTGAGATGTCCTGCCCTGGAAAAGGAGAAAATTGGTGCCGCTTTATAGGGATTTGATAATGGGGGAACTGTTTGGGAATCTAAGCCAAGAATAGTGTTCTTTCTGGTTAGGCTGAGAGTAACCGAGGCACGATGTCAACCATGCATAGTCATTTGCTCTGTGGACTACAGTTCCCAAACACTTCCATGTATTCTAAGAAGACTTGACCAGTTCTGCATAAGGGCTTTCCTCACACCTTTGGTACTCTTTTCACCAGAGTAGCATTAACTCAGTTCACAAGAAGCCATCTTGTTGCGAGGACCATTGTATAGGCTGAAATATTCCATGCCCTGCTTTGAGTTTCTTGTATTCCATCTTTCATTTGCACTTCTTAAAACAGAAACAGGCAATCTAGGAGCTGCAAGTAACATCTTCTAGCAGTCCAGAATAATTCAGCCTCAATTCAGTAATATTCCCAAATTCTGACACTGTCATTTGCCCCTTTTTTTTGAGGAGTTTAAGGATAAAAACTAGCAATTCGTTTTTGTTTCCAGATGATTTTCACTTTATTTTCAAAAGCATGAAAAAAAATTAAACATTTTTGCTATATATCTTCTAGTGACATTGGTGAATGGTCTCATGTGGCTCTCAGAAAATCACAAAGTCCTTGTCCCAACTACTTTAGAAGTAGCCAATCCCAGTCCTCACGTTATTTCTGTTACTGACATTCTGGTACAAATTTCAGGTGCCTTTTGTAGAATTTCTATAAAGGTTTCCCATCAAATCTCATTGTGGACCTCTTGCTTTCCTTTTCTCTATGTAACCAGATTTAACCTCTTCCTGAAAATCCTACATGCCTTCTAGGGTTGGGATTTAAGTGAATGGATTAGTTTCCAGAATGGGAGAGTGAGAGGTTCCAGCTCTGCCCATCGCAGGTTCAGAGCTAAAACTGGAAAGGGCTGGTGAAGTTCTAGTGACAAACATGGGGAGAGAATCTCCTTCCTGCAGAATTAAAATCCCTCTTCTCTTCTGTCTGCAGCCACACAGTCTGATTGGCAACGTGATTGCTGGCTCCTCGGCACTTGGGTACCAGACAATCCGTGATGCACAGACTTCACGGCATCTGTCTGCTGTCTCTGAGGTGGCATCTGCTTTGCGTTCCTTCTCCCCTCTTCAGTCTACCCAGACAATACATGGTGATGGTGCCCATCTTCGGGGACATGGTGTAATGACAAGCTCGGGGTAAGAAATAGTGTGTAGTAAGCATTTGCTGGAAAAATTCTTAGCAATCATCCATCTCATCAACATTTTATCTGGGATGCTTTGAGAGTATATTCTGAGGAGTAATTTTACTTGATGCTTTTTCTGGTAGAGGGGAGAGCAGGGCAATGTCGTTTCCCCCTCTAAACTGAAGATTTTTAGGCCTTTAATTGTCCCTTCCTGAACCATCTAGATGGTTTTTTGTATGATTGAAGCTTCATAAAGTTGGTCACTTCTCCAAGGCTTCACAAAAACTGCTTTGTATTTCAAACGTGTGTTTTGCAGTCCCATTCTGGATGGTGTAGAATCATAAGCCATCATTGTGTACCCAGCTAGAATAGAGCTGCAAAGCACACATATGATTGAGAAAAGGTTGATTTATTTAACATATGAGTACTGGAAGGGGAGACAGTCTTTCCGAACATCAGTGGCTTTTTCCCCCCAACACCACATCTTGATTCTTTCCTTCACTTTTGGCTGCAGGGTGGATGCCAGGACAGCAAGCTCTGGAAGTAGTGCTTGGGAAGGTCAGCTCCAGAGCCTAATTCTTTCAGAATATGCCTCTACTGAGATGAGCCTGCATGCTCTCTATATGCATGAGGTAATGTGATCATAATGACTTATGCAGGGGCTGTTTGTGGGGCAGGGGAGAGGAGGAAGTGAAAGAAATGACAGTGGTGTGAAGATGTCATTGTATACATGTAAGCACTTGTAAGCTTGCCTAAGGCATTGCAGCATAAATACATATTAATATGTAAATATGTATAAATCTAAAAGATGTGAATATCTATTGTTATGTCCATGTTTTATTTATTCATTTGTAAGGCACATTCATATCCTGCTCCAATCGTAAGTAGATTTGGCGGCTCATAACATGTAACAACACAATGCATAATAATAAAGATAAAAAGTACACATGGCATGTTGACACTTTGGCATCTAGTTTGCTGGAGATGCCAATGATTGTGAAGTCTTGGCTTGAGGCCTGAAAAATCTTTGTATACAAGCGCTGCATTACAAAAAGGAAACGGAGGCAGAACAGCGAAAGATATAACGGTGAAAACATAAACTATATGGGGTTTATTTTACATTTAATCTTGATTTTAAAAGTTAGCTTCAGCGTGATTTATATTGTTATTAGGGCTGGGCAGCACTTTGGATTCATTTGGGAAGTCACAACAAGCACACCTGTTTCAGGATTCCCAACTGGTACAGGAGAGCTTCTGCTGTAGCTATCTTGTCCTAGACCCAAGTGTGGCTGTTTTAGTGAGTCACAGATGGGTGTTCAACCATGCTTTCAAAGAACTTCTCAGTTACAGCCAAATCATCGCATAGCTCTGATGATTACTCATGTATTTAAATAATGTTTCTCAAGTCATTTCTGCAACTTTTAGAACTGTATCCACATTTCCGGTAGGGCGCTTTTATAATTGTGGACATAGGTTGTGAGTTTTGCTGTAAACTCAAACTTCCTGTAAATTGCTAGCATAGGGAATTGAGCTTGTTTTATCCTGAAGTATCAAACTGAACTTGGGATCTGAGAAATAGATCATAAGAAATCAAGCTGGATCATATTGGAAAACTTCAGGCAAAACTGCATCATACAGTGAACCTAGGTGCCCTTACATTTGCATTTTAGGTAACAGAATAGAACGGATCCTTCTGTATGTAGAGGTGGGGACTCAACACACATACGTAGGACTGCAGGGCAACTAATTTCAGGTCCGAAATTAGATTTACTTGAGACCTTTCAATAATCTTCACTTGACTAAACACAGTTCTACATTGTTTATTAACTCATTTTCTCAGCTGCACAAGCAGCATGCCCAGTTGGACCTTGAACGACACTTGTGGCACCGGCGGGAGAGCGATGAGAGTGGCGAGAGTGCCCAGGAAGACCCAGAGGCCCAGAGGAACACCCCTAGCAGCACCATGCCTCGCTCGGCCAGTTATCCTTTTGCCTCCCCACGCCAAGTTGGTGATGAGGCATCTGCTCTACAGGCAGGCTTCCAGCGCCGTTATGGGGGTGTCTCGGGTATGTATAAAGTCTGGTAAATCATTGGTCAGCCTGCATTCTTCAGCCAGTAAGGCTGAAATGGCTTTTGAATAAGCCACCACTGAAAATTGTTCACATGATACAATGAACCATGATTTTGCAAACCACAGTGAGTAGGACTTGCATTAACTCCATTGTTTATCAATTATACATTAGGGTCTATTCTTTCATTACTCCCAGATTACTAAGGGTAGTTATTTTAAACGCTAAATCCTATAGAGAACTTCTTTATACTTGATAATAAGCAAATACATCAAGTAGAAGATGCAGTCCTTGTCATAAGATGAGGCTGCCCTGAGACTCCTTGTCAGCTGCTTAGCTTTTGTTTCTTGTTAACAAATGTGAACTATAGGTGAACAGGATCACGTACAGAATACTAGCCAAGAGTAACAGTGATACCATCGTAAGCTTGAAAAGTTCCCCAAATGTTCCCCTTTGCTGCATTTGTAGCTGAAAGATAATTTTTTCCCTGTAATTTTTAGTCTTATTTTCTCTTGTTAATAAGTTACAATGCCTTCTTCAAGCAATGGGGTGAGTTCCATTCCATTCCTTCTGTCCTGTTACAGATCCTGGTCCAGTGAATAGGGCTCCATCACACTTTGCTCGGCTGCCACTTGGGGGCTGGGCAGAAGATGGCCAAGCTGCTCGACACCCAGAGCCAGTCCCGGAAGAGAGCTCAGAAGATGAGTTGCCACCTCAGCTACACAAGGTGCAGCTTGTTTTATTCTCTGGTATTAGCAGTGGGTGTGGTGTGTTATCTGCCAAAAAAAAAAGGAATCTCCCATATCTTAAAGAAGTAGTTACTGGGGACATGAGGACCCAGATTGTGTGTGTGTGGGGGGGGGGGGGAATATGCTGATTCTGTAAACTGCTTAGAGAAGGCTGTAAAGCACTGTAAAGCGGTATATAAGTCTAAGTCCTATTAACAGGAAGGTCAAGGACAGCAAAATAGCAGGCATGACCATGTATCAAAACCCACCCATCCCTTATTGACATGCACCCAAACACATTCCATGTTCATGAAAAAGAGTGATGCTTCAATTGGATGTAGCGGCCGATTTCACATAATCGAAGACACACACACAAACAGCCCAGTGGTAGTGCAGTGCTGCATGTTGCTGTCAAGAACTGTTTTGTCATGGGATATATTAATTGATTTTGAGGTAGATACGGAAATGGGTGTGCCGTCGACCTTAGAAGGGCGTGCATACTGGGTTCTGTTTCTGACTAAATCAGTATCCTTCCTGTCAAAATAACCACCTCTGCTTTAACAATCCCCCCCCCCCACTCACTCCAGGTGTAACTGTGAAGGCTGAAGATCCAATGGGGGTTCCAGACCCGGAGACTGTCTCGGCTGGTGGAGCAATGAGTTTCACTGCCCTAGAAGATACGGGTTAGCTCAAGGATCCATGGCCTGAACATCAGAATCCAAGGGTAACCGATGTGATGGTGTCAGTGGTATCTTTGGGGTGGGCAGAACTCTATCCAGACATGCATCATACCGGTGACACATTAGCTGTGCATAGGCTGGGGGTGTGTGTATTTACATATATTGTCTGTATCTACATACGTGTTGTCCGTGTTGGAGAACCATCCGTGACCTGCACAGAATGCCACAGAGCACACGCGAGATGGGAGAGACAGGCAATGCTCACCCTGCCTGATGAAATGTTCTTCAGTTGGGAAGAGGACCTGCTTGTGGATCCTGTTCAGCAGCCAGAAGAGCTGCTCCATTGTCTAAACTGCAACATGATTAAAGATGCAATCAGGGTGTAGATTTGGACTCAGGAAAAGAAGGGCTGTGAAAGATTATTTTTGTAACAGGAATCGAGGGCCAGGCTTCCTCCACCCACTGACAGAGCCTGACTCAACTGAAGCGGTCGCACACAGCAAGGGAATACATCAGGGGTGTCCAAACTTGGGAACTTTAAGACTTGTGGACTTCAACTCCCAGAATTCCCCAGCCAGCCATGCTGGCTGGGGAATTCTGGGAGTTGAAGTCTACAAGTCTTAAAGTTCCCAAGTTTGGACACCCCTGGAATACATCTTTGATTTTTCCATTCCACACTGATGCCAGACTAGAAGAAAAGAATACCCTTGCAGTGCCGTCATTTCTATCACAGGATTTGCCTTTCTTTGGGCACAATTGATTTCTCATTGCTTGGGGGGGCTATATTCATTTCATGTCCTACCCCCATATCAGATCACAGGTTTATCATGGTAATGTTTGCCTGAGCCAGGATCTGAAGTGATCTAAGTCAGCTTTATGAAATAATGCCCGGCCTAAAAGACTTGAAAGAAATTCTGCTCTAAAAGCCCTCAGTTCTCTTGCTGAGACTCAGAATCAAGAATAAGACTTTGGGGGGGGGGGGGGTTGGTTGAGTGTGTGTGTGTGTGAGAGAGAGAGAGAGAGAGAGAGAAGGGGGTGGGGGAGTGGACGCTACCAGTGCTTATCAGAGGCATGATAGGCATATCATATTTAAGTACAGTACTTCTTAATATCCTGCTTGGCTTCTCCAATTTGGTGCTGCCCCGTTCGTGATTTTCTTTTTGTTTTCTCTTTGGGTGCCTTGATGGTAATTACGCAGCTCTCATGGAAATACCACATTTTGTATGCCAAAAAAAAAAAAGCTATCTTAAAAAAACTCAAGAAGGGATGACTTTCATGTTTTTACAAAAAGAGTTAATTAAGCTCACAATTCAACTGATAAAGCCCTATTTCAAACTGTCTGCAGAAACACTGGTTTTCCGTTCTTGCCCTTGGTCTTCTGTCCTTTCTGTATTATTTTTAGGCTAGCTGGGTCTAGTTAAGTAGTAGGAACTATTGTGGGTTTTTTTTTTCTTTTAAGCACTATTTTTTCTGATTATTTTTGTGGATGGGGGGGAGCCCATTGTCACAATGGGCCATATTTTAAATTCTCGTTAGCCTTTTAGGCAATGATCACTGACAACCACTACCTTGTGTTAAAGAAGTAAATTATCCCAGATTATATATTCTGTTTTCATTTTTCACAGACTAGGCTGTGCAGGATCCCATAGCTGATTTTTCTAGGGATGTTTCATGTTTGAGAAAGCCAGACTGGCGGCGGGGGGGGGGGGGGAGGGGGGAGGATGTTGAAGGAAAACAAAAACAGTATGTCCTCACTTTCCACAGACTTGTTTCTAGTTCATGGCTCAGTATTTTTCTGTACTCGTCATCATTTCTTTCCCAGTAGTTTTATCAAGTATCTATGGCAGGGGTGTCCAAACTTGGGCACTTTAAGACTTGTGGACTTCAATTCCAAGAATTCCCCAGCCAGCCATGCTGGCTGGGGAATTCTGGGAGTTGAAGTCCACAAGTCTTAAAGTTCCCAAGTTTGGACACCCCTGATCTATGGGGTAGGGAAATGTTGTTGAGCTGCAACTGCATTGTGTTGTCTGCCAAGAAATAAAAGAACTTTCAAGAACTTTCAGCTACCCTACAGGTGCTGTTTCCTGGGCTGATAAGAGTTGTAGTCCAGATGTCTGGAGTACGACTACCGCTCACCTGTAAGGTGCCTTTGTGCAAAAAGATTTTTACCACCAGAACATCAAATCATGTCAGTGGTTTCCCAGTGCTTTAATTTCCCTTTTCTTCTACAGCACATGCGCACATGCGCAGAATAGTAACTAAAAGAACTTCGTCCTCCAACCCAATTGCCTGCAGTGTGGCACTGGGATACTACTGCTCCCATAATTCCCTCCCTTCCCCCTCCCCCCGGTGTCATGGTGCCTTTCTACAATGCACAACTCACGCACCTTCGTGTGGCTGTGGTTTAGTGCTCCAAATTGGATCAGGATGGTCTAACACTACAGATACAGCTAGGATCAGCATTATGCCTACTCCTTACTAGTATATGGAGAAATCCAGCAATATTGACATATCCTTGTAGAAAGCAGAATCACTTTGCAGATTGCTGCTTTGAATTGTGCTGGTTAAGTATGGATGCTTCTTCAGCATCCATCTTGACATAGCTTAGCCAAAAGGATAGTGGGGGAGGAAGTACTAGGAGTCATGCATTCTTATCTTTGCTCCATCTGCATCTGCATGGAATGGCCACCTTCTACCTCCACGTTTATTTGTGGCATTAGGGAGGCCAGTTTGTATGTGAATAATGCAAGTGGTTTGTAAAGCAGAGCTGATTGTCCAGCTTCCTGTACAGTGCCGTATCTACTGAATAAAGGAGGTGTTTTCTTCTTTGAGGGGGTCTGGCCATTTGTGTGGGATTATCCATTACACCCAAGTCTAAATTAGAAATGGAAGAGAGTTATGTTAGCCACCTGCAAAGGGTACATTTTAGCCAGGATTTCAACTCACCCTGACATGCCACTTCAAATGCCATCTTAAATCACTTTAACCATGTTCAGTAGTTGAAATACAACATTTATTTTGAGTGCAGTGGACACAGTGAGTGTGAGCCCTTAGGTCAAATGATCCTCATTGGGAGGGTTTGGATATCCTGCTCCATGCGCTTGTTCTCAAAGGTGTATCTTGGCATAAAGCCACTGTCTCTTAATACCGACTGCTTGCACAATGGACCAAGTTTAATCCCAGATTGTATGTCATCACTTTTGAGATATTGAGACAGATGTGATTCTTCATTTAACTGTTTAGTGTTGACATAACACTCTTCTACGAGTTAAGAGGTAAAAAAACAATTAGTTTTATTAAACTTTATAAAGGTGGAATGTTCTTTCTGCAAATCAAGAGTGATGTTGGTGCTTATTGACTACATAGCTTACTTGTACTATGAGGGGTCCTTGGTGCTCTCTCAGCTCAATTGTTTTCTTGCAATGTTTCATTATCCAGATGTTTCTTCCAGATGTTTCACTATCCAAACTAGTAGCACTGATGATGTTACCTAGTTTGAATAATGAAATATTTGTAAGAAAACAACCAAGCTCAGAAAGCCCAAGGATCCCTCATTTCAACCTTGAACTACGAATATTCCCCTTTATTGGTACTATGTACTATTACAGAAGTAGTATTGTACAAGGAATAATAACAATCTGAATCATATCTGCAAATATTACATTCAGAGCTGTCCATTACTAGAATGCTGGTATGAGTAAATGTCCAGTGTTTTTTTTTAAATATATAATTTTAGTTTTATAAACTAACATGGAGGGGAAAAATACGAAATATTTCCATTGTGAAAGGATTAGAACAATTGCTGCAGATCATAGGGATACTTTAGAATTGAATATTAGCCCTATTGTCTAGCACTGCGTCTAATCTGAATATTTAGAATAACCTTGGGAAAACTTTGTAAAAGTAATGTAATTATTTGGGGGTGGGGGGCTGTAGAGGTACTTAGACCTTTCATTTTTGTTTTTGAAATATATGGAGCAGATATTCCCTTCCAGGATGCAAATACAAATCCCTTACAGTTTGGGAAAATGTTTTCTAAACTGGTGAGCACTATGACTTCTTTCCTCCTACCAGCTTCTGAAAGGCACAAGGGATACGTCTAGTGACAAAGTGAAATCACTGGGAAAGGGGCATCCAAAACGTTGCCTTCCTGTTTTGCTTTTGGAATGCCTTGTTTTTGTTTTCGCACGTCTTGAGAGAAAATCATACAAACTATGGACACCACGAATGCCACAAAACTGGAAGTGGGAGCTCTAGGCAATACAGCAATGCACTTATAAGACATGCCCTGCAAATTAAGCCAAGGATCTTGAAGTTCACCAAACCAACTGTTTTAGTTACTAGGTTGAAACGGAAGATGAATCCATTTTCATATATAATAGGCATTCAAAAATGCACTTGGATTGCTCATTCTTACTGTTAGCATCATTATTTCCGAACCAAATCTTTATCTCATTTGTAAAGGGGAGGTGAACGTGAACCGTATTAATATTGAGCTCTCTGAAACGGAAGTCCTTGTTAACACTGTGCACTCCAGGTCCAACGAACTTTTCAAAAGAGCCAGCACTTGCCCAAAGTTTGCCATCTTTGGAAGAAAGTCACTGAAATGTTTGTGATACAAGTTTCTCTGACATGTATCCATAGCTTGTAATCTTGAAATATTGGAAGCATTGGGAGATTCCATAAATAGCACCTTAAGATTTCTTACAGAAGGTGATAATCTTTTTGCTGCTTATAAGGAGAATATTTGTATAGCTCAGGGTTGAAATAAGGGGTCCTTGGTGCTCTCTGAGCCTGTTTGTTTTCTTGAAGATGTTTCATTACCTTAACTAGGTAATATCATCAGCACTCATGATATTACCTAGTTAGGGTAATGACCCGTCTGCAAGAAAACAAGCAGGCTCAGAGAGCACCAAGGACCCATTTTTTTCTGCTTTTTCAGAGATTTTCAGCAATGCAGTTAACTGAAAATGTCAGCCTAGGCAAGCTCTCTCCTAGTGTATAGTAGGAGAAATCGTGTTTATTTTATTTCTAGAGGGTCCTAATGTATGGAATTAGATCTTTTGGGAAGATGAGACCCATAATATCAATAGATTCTGCCTCTTAAAATGTGCTTTCCCCTAAGCATGGTTAACTCTGTTTCACCAATCTGGCTGATTACCAGATGGAAGTAACGGGAGGAAGTTACCATGTCTCTGTGCTGCAATTTGTGGTGATCTTTCTGCAGGCTGTGGTCAAAAAAGTCAAAATGGCAGCCGTGGCAATGTAATCAGAACTTTGTCTGCTTTTTAGGTGTACAATATATACAACACACATAACTAACCTGCACAAGTTCAATCACACTTAATACTGCCATCCTGTGATCAACCCTATCTGCCTCCCTACTCTATGTTAAAATATACATCTTCATTTCATTAGTATTTCAGAGCTGAAACTGGGCCCTTGGCTCAGCTAAGTAATGAACAGTAGATAGGTGTTGGCCATGAATCACATTAATATTTTCATTCCTCACCAATGATTTCAGCCAGGCACGCTGGGCGTAAATCCCATTTGACCTTCACAGCCTCCTTGAACGCAAGGTCACACCGTTTCCACAGTTGAAACTGATGCTATGAATGTTTACTTTATGACACAGAGTAAACATTCACAGTAGCATATGTTTATCAAATAGGTCTTGAGTTCATGCTTGAATGCTCTGCTTTCTGTAGATAGCGCTTCACTCAAACTGAGCAGCTGCTTAACATTTGACACGCTTGGCTTTTATTATTATTATTATGAAGCAACGGGAAGGGAGAAAGGCGGAAGCAAGAATAGGTCCATTATTAAAATTGGGGAGAGAAGCTACTTTCACGACTTCTCACTCATTTTCCGACAGAAATATAACGCGGGAAGCCCAGATTAGTACTTTGTTAGAGAATAAAAAGAGCGGCAGCTAGGACCCAGTGGAAGTCTGCTAGCAAGTACAGTACTGTACCTGGGCGGGGTTTTAGGCCCGGAGGAGCCCGTACAGCCTGCCGCGGCTTCTGCTGCCCTGCCGAGACGCGCTGCGCCGGACGGCACTCGTGCAAGCAAGCGGACGTTACCCGGTAGGGCATTTGAAAATCTTAGGGGCCGGATGGGTTAAAGCAGGAGCGTCCAGTTCCTGTGCCGGCAAGCGGGACGTGGGCCAGGCGAAGGGTCGAGAGTGGCTTCTCTGCGCCAAATCCTTTCTGCGCCCGGAGACGCGCAACCCCCATCTACGGGATCGCACGGGGAAGGGGAGGGGGGCAACGTTTCCACCTGTACAGGTGACCGAAGATCCTCACCTCCGATTCTCAGCACGGCACTCCCTGGGTTGATTTTTTTTTTCATAACCCACCCAGGACCTGCTTTTTCCAAGACCTGCACAAGGTATCGATCGGTTGGAGTTACTTTCAGACACGTCGGAGTGCAATTGGCCGTGATGGCTGCGGACGATGGGAGATCTCGAGCCCAGCAAAGCATCGCTGCCCTAAGGATGCAGAGTCTCGTGCCGTTTTCCTTTGCCCCCACCTAGTACCCCGGTTATATTGTTTTTCCCTTAATCCAGTGGAAGAGCAACGGAGTGGATTGAAAACACTGGGCAAAGGGCTATTTGCAGCACTACTGGAATTCAGCTGCGTGCAGGGGATCAGGCAGGCATGTTTTGGAGTCGTGGGTCTGTCATCATAAACCACGTGGCCTAGGTTGGAGCTCCTGCTGTTAGCCTTGGACTCCCGATCGATTCACGATTTTCTCTGTGAAAGTTCACAGGCCTTGGAGAAACAGCTGATACTTATTGTGGGGATGGCCTTGAGGACAATTGCAAAGCACTGGTCTGCGCCCCGTGCCTATAAACCCCCATGCAAAATGTGGTCATAACAACATTCAAGTACCATTTAAATGTCCTCTGAAAGGACAAGGTGAAATAAAGGAGGAGAAGCAAGATAGGTAGGCATGCAAATGTCAGTCTTGTGAGCAGAAGCAGAGATTTGTTTCTGACTCTTGAAAAGAGGATATTCAGGGGAAGCAGGAGAATCCCAATTGGGCACGAAATTCAGGCAATGGGAAATCTAGCCTCATGAAGTCAGAGAAAAGTCAAAAGAGATGCAAAAGATTCTGGGACAAGGTTCCTCAGCTTGGATAGCACAATATAGTTCATATATATAAATCAACACCCAGATAGGTTTATTAAGGTCTATTCCTTTCCTCTTCAATGACAGAAGCACTTTCTGCAGTTCCCAGAAGTTCTGTCCACTAGGTGCTCACCAAATGCCTTGAGACTACTACATCTCTCAAAAATAGGAGTAATCACAGTAGCTTGGTCTCTATTCCAGGTTGGGGATCATACACTCAATATTATATGTGATCAAGTCTACGTCAACTCTTAGCAACAGCATGGACAATTATCTGTCTCTAACTGGGCCCTTCAGGTCTTTCAATAGGCACTGACTCATCGCTGTTGGAACTGAATCCATCTACTTTGCTGCTGGTCATCCCCTTTTTCTTTCCTTTTCACTTTTCAAGCATTAGAGCCTTTCCTAAAGAACTAGGATTTCTCATAAATGTGTGTGAAGTAGGATAATTTGAGCATGGTCAATATATACAGAATACCTAAACTTGATGATGATATAAAAATGTAAAAATCTAAAACAAATGTAAACACAGAGTTGGAACTTTTGCTATGCCCAAGATGTGATTTTGGGGTGACTGATCTGCTGCCTTTTTTTTTTTTTGTCGGCAGTTCTTCAGGGATTTTTTTTTTTAATTATAGGTTTATTATGTTTTTAGTTCTATAATTGTAAACTACCGGGACTCTTGGGAAGTGGGTTGTATATAAACTATGTGTAATGAATAAATGAAATAAATATTCACATCTACAGTACAGTACAATGCTGTTATGAGTTGAAGAGAACTTGTCATGTCAACGGGGTTGAAGTTCTATGTAATGTGTCTAAATTTGTTCCCTAATTTCTTCTTCTGTTTATTTTATTGGTGTCTCCACAGTTTTTTAACCAGCAGGATGGTGGTGTTGCACAGCTATTGTGAGGGAAATGAGTCCCTGGCACAAGCGTGGACTCAAGATGGATTGTCCCCCTGCTTCTACTTCACACTGGTCCCTGCAGTGCTACTCAGTGTCTGTCTCCTATTGGGTGCTCTGCAGTATGCCTGTTATGCTCAGTTCTGCCGCACTATGGAACCAAAGTATATCCCTCGCTCCCGCCTGTACTATATCCAAATCCTGGTCTCTCTACTCCTCGCCATTATGCCCTTCTGCACTTTCCTGTGGCAAGTGGTGGGCACCCAAGAACTTTATGGATATATGGTGCTGAATGTTTGCTTGTCAGCCATTAGCTGGGCCACCTCGATTGGGCTGCTGCACCTGGAACGCACCAGGGTGATGGTGCAAGATCGGATTAGAGGCCATGGAGCAATCCTTCTCCTCTTCTGGGCTCTAGCTTTTTCTTCTGAGAATTTGGCCTTCATCTCATGGAACAGCCCACTGTGGTGGTGGGAATTAAAAGACACTAACCAAAAGGTAGGATGGGTCATAATAAGGTCATGGGGATGATATGGTATAGGAAGATGATACAGTTTCTCTGGCAGTAAGTAAATCTAATTTCTGTATATTGTATAGCATGATTTACAGCAGGGCCTAGTGCCAAAGAGTGTTGTTGGGAACTTCATCTCGGAAAACTTGTTTTCTACTCTTAATTTATAACTCAGCCTTATCTATCTCAAGTCAAGTTGTGAATGAGTATGAAACAGCCCATCTGAATCACAGCTCATGTTAGTAAGCAGAATTTTTTTCCCCATGTGCAGCACTAAGTTATGAAAATCAATTATATTGAAGAAATAACAGTAATCTATTTTGAAAGTAGAATAGAGGAGTTTTTAGTCGATAATGTGTTGCTTACTTGAGCCTCCTTTGATCCTTCCATGATCGTGCCATATTTATAATAGACAAGGCTTTGTAACTTTGAAGTTCAAATGAAGACAGACAAATTAGAAATGATTTGTTACAGAAACATGTTGATTGAGACATAGTCATACTATGTCCCTTAGGCTGCCTTATATATATATGGAGCTATTGTCAGTAATACAGATGTCTACTTTGGCGTGGATTTTAATTGTATTACAATTAATATGGGAGGGAAATAAGGTGTGGTTTTTTCACCTAATGGACACATTTGATTTGACAGGCAATTGAAGACCTCCTATATCAGAGACAGACGTTCTCCTTTTTTAGATTTGAGAATTATAAGAGATTATTTATAGGCTGATATTTTATAGAAAATAAAGAAGGAGATGAGCTAGCATTGAATGAACGGGACTAGCATTGAATTAATCTGTCAGAACTTGCCCTTGGTGCAAGCTATTGCTTATTTCTTTTTTCCTCTCATTTTCCTCATGGCAGCATTTTTTTGCTGAATCATTGTTGCTTAATCATCATTGCTTAACAGTTTCACATGAGGGCAAGTAGGGCAAATCACTTTCTTTTTAAATGTTGATAATAGTGGAAGAAACTTTATGAGTATTCCCTTACCAAGCAAGTCTAACCACAAACTGAATTCTCATTTCTTTGTTCTGGCAAGAATGTACAAGAGGTGAAGGCTTGCTTCCTCTTCTCCTCCCCTCTAGGAATACGATGAGACAAAAGGGCATCTCTCTGAAGATCAGTTTCCTGGCTCTAAAACTTGAAAAACAAGACAGAATGTAATTCCATTTGTAGTGCAGATAGTTTACTGGTTTATTAATGAGTTGCCCATTGCTTCCTTTATAGCCTTTCCATTATCATAGATAATCGGGAATTGGAATTCAAAAATGTCGAAGATCACAGGGTCTTCTAATTTGCATTTGTTACTAAGCTACCTATCTGAATTACAGTACTACTACAGGCCAACCTCAGGTTTGTTTCTCTGAGTAGATAGCTATGCCACTCCACACTGCCAGCTCATGCAATCACCTTATAAGTCGGAAATTGGGCTCTGATGGGTCTTCACATAAATTTACAGGTAGCCCTCGACTTACAACAGTTAGTTTAGTGACCATTTGAAGTTACAACAGCACTGAAAAAGATGACTTATGATCCTTTTTCACACTTATGGCTGTTGCAGTGTTGCAGGATCCCATGGCCATGCGCTTTAAAGTCGGATGCTTGAAAACTGGTTCATATATATGACGGATGCAGTGTCCCGGGTTCATATGATCACATTTTGCCATCTTCCAACAAGCAAAGTCAATGAGGAAGCCAGATTCATTAAACAGCCATGTGACTAACTTAACAATTGCAGTGATTTGCTTAATAAATGTGGCAAGAAAAGTCCTAAAATGGGTGGAAACTCAGCAAATTTCTTACTTAGCAACATAAATTACATAGCGACATAAATTGCGGTCATAAGTCAAGGGCGACCTGTATAAGGTATGGCAAGAGCAGGAGTAGCTGTTGGTTTCTTATCCCGTTGCATATTGTATGAGGTTAAAAGTACAGTGACCATAATTTTCTTGGAAAAAATAGGAAACAAACCTGAAAGGGCAGGGAGGGGGGCAAACCCAAAAGAGATTCATAAGGACAAAACAATTGTTTACATGTATAGCTTTGCTTTCCAAAATTCAAGAGCGACACCAAGGGGGCTGGACTAGAAGACTTCCAAGATTCCTTCCAGCTCATTCTATTCCATTCTATATTCTATTCTATTCTACATTCTGTTCTATTCTATTCTCTAAAGGACAACTTTCTGAAACAAAGGATGTGAGGTCACTGTAGGTTAAGAATGCCCTAGCCTAGCACAAGGGACATCCAAGGAGAAGTAGCAGTAGCAATGTTTGGCTTGCACAGATTGTCCCTGGAGAGCAAACTGCCAGTGAGATGGTCCCCAAAGTCTCATCTCCCATCCGTTTGATAGCCCACATTTAAATGCCAGCCTCTCCTGTGCCTGATCCCTTCTCTTGCCCTGCCAGCTCAGTCATGTGACTGAGCTTTCCTAGGGCTTCTGTGCTGCACTTGCAGGCCTCTCGGGACAGGAAGAGGCGGGAAGGAGCAACAGGAAGTACCTTCCCCCAGGTAGTGGGATTGAGTGCCTTTGGGGTGTTGTGTGTGTCAGGATTACCACTAAACGCTCCCTAAAGCTACTGGGAGGGACTGTCTCTGGGATTTGCTACCCCCCCCAAAATAAAATGTGGGGCCCTTTTGTAATTGATGCAGTTTTCTCTGTTCTTGGCTACAATATTCACAAACTAGTGTTTTCAGTGCTTTGACCATCATTTTGGTGGACCTATCTTTGGAGGAGCGCTTTAGAGTTTTATGTTTGGCCAGTGAAATGCCAGCTTCTCCTCCGTTTGACTGTGGAATTGGGCGTTGGAGAAGAAGAAGCACTCACTGCCTGCTGGTTTGTAGCCATTGGAGGGGTGGGGCAGGAAGAAGGGGAGCTTTTGCTGAAGAGTGCCACTGACCTGAATCCACTCCTCCCAGGTCCAATTCAGCCTGTGGTTCCTGCGCTACATCAGCACCTTCACCCTCTTCATTTTGGGGATCAAGGCCCCAGGGCTGCCCCGAAAACCCTACATGCTTTTAATCAATGAAGATGAGCGTGATGTGGAAATCAGCGAGGTGAGTTTCTTTTCCTCTGTCCAGGATAAATCTTGCTGTGTTGTTGTTGTTGTTTTGAATAGCAGTGCTTCAGAGCTCGTGGGGCCCAAATGTAGCTCCTTTCAGCAACTCCTTAAACTAGCTGTGCTAAATGTGCTAAACACTTTTACTGTTAATGTTCCTCTTTTATCCCCCCCTCCCCACCAGCCATCTGCCAGCAATAGGTTGTGAGAGGGAGGTACCATTACAAAGATGGCAATGAATTTATCATAGAAAATCTTGCCAGTTCCTATCATTCTCTTCACTACTTTGATGGATTTTATGAGAGTTTAGCTCAATGCATCTGGAGGATTCCCATTCTTGGTTGCCAGGTTGCTGATCTCGATTGGAGATCGGATTGGGATTAGAAACATCATTATGTTATAGAGTAACAACTTTTACTTGAACCCAAATGCTGACAGCCTAGTAAGTAAGCAGCTGCTTGATATGCCAAAGATCCCAAATTCAGTCCCTGGCCCCTTCAACTAAAACTGACTCAAGCAATGAGGACTTCTGACTGAAACACTGAAAAGCAAAAGATAGTTTGACGAAAAGATGTGGATTCTTTAGCCTTATACCACTGTAGAAAGCTCCGAGACTTTAAATCAGGTTTTGTTACAATAAAAATGAGTTCATCCCTTACTGCAAGCATACCAAACCAAGTACTCAGTAATGGAGCAGCTCCTGCTGAATTTCTCAGAATCATTCAGCTCTACAGCCTCTACCACTGTACTGTATCAGAGAAAGAAAAATAAAGGTAAAGTGTAAAGTTGTTAGGACATGAACATACTATGAGGCTAATCCAGTGGCTTTGAGTCAGACTGATAGTTGATCTACCAGCAGCTCTTTGTACATGCTATTCAGAAACTAAACAGACTTAATGAGAAAAGGCTGAGAATAATGTTTGCAGATGCTCAAGACTCTTCACAAGAAATATGAGTGCTAAGTTTGTAATACACATCTCTATCTAATAAATGGCTATTTTTCTACAGATTTTGAAATAGTGTGATATCTAAATTTCATCTCAAGAAATGCCCCCTGGAAAGAAGCCAGATAAGGGTTTGATCTCTAGCCCTTGACGTGATCAGATATTTTGAAACTATTTACTCCCACTCAGTTCACTTGCTAGTCATGTGTGCTAGACTAGGAAAAAATGGTTTAAAGGTGCTAAGTTATGGTTGGGAAGGAGATGGATCATTCCTCTCTTCCACATTTGTACACTATTTTAAAAGTAAGGTCCCTCTATTCGTTGCAGATTAACAAGTGTTAGTAGGCATATTTTAATATGATAGCATGATATTAACATGATAAAACATGTTTTAAAAATAGATACATGTCTAGTTTCATCTTGTCATAATATTTGTACAACAAATTGAAAAGTATGATAAGACTCTCTGAAAAGAAGAGTCTATATAATGCTGTTATTTGTTGTTGTTATTATTATTATTGGATAAGGAATTTTAGACCTATAGACTTTATTATAATATAGACCAGTGAGTGCTTAAAGATTGTGAGACTTGAAATCCAGCAGCAGCTCAACCACCAACTGCTGTTCCCTGTTATTGTTTCTATGAAATATGCAAGTAGTATTTCAATATTGCTGCTTCATAGTTATCTAGAGCAAGAGCAATCATTATGTCCTGTTTTACCTTTCCAGAGCATCTAACTGATCATAGGTCAAATATTTATATAGCTTTATATAAAAATATCCTAATTAGTCCTGATGGACTACCACTTAAGTATGAAACAACAGTGTGCTGCAGCTGCCAGAAAAGCCAACCCAGTCCTAAGCTACATCAGCAGAGGGATAGCATCAAGATCACAGGAAGTGATAGTACTGCTCTGTACTGCACTAGTGAGGCCACCCTTGGAATACTGCATCCAGTTCTAGTCGCCATGATGCAAAAAAGATGCTGAGGCCCTAGAAAGAATGCAGAGAAGACAACAAAGATGATAAGGGGTCTGAAACAGGGGTGGGTTGCTGCCAGTTCTCTGCGTGTGCATGCACAGTTGACTGTAAATTGTTCTGCTCATGCGCAGAACATGAAAAAATTACTAAAAAACATGCCGGCAGCGGCAAACCCGGAACCAGTTTGGGGGCGTGGCCAGACTGGGTTGCTGCTGGTTCTGTGACCAAGCCCGAAAGAACGCTACCAGTTTGCCCGAACCAGTGCAAACCAATAGCAACCCACCTCTGTTCTGGAAGCTAAATTGCATGATGAATGGCTAAGGGAACTAGGTATGTTTAGCCTAATGAAGAGAAGGCTTAGGAGGATACCTAACAATTGTCTTCCAATACTTGAAGAGCTGTCACAGGGAAGAGGGGGTTGATTTATTCTCTGTAGGACCTGAAGACAGGACAAGAAGCAATGGGTAGAAGCTCATCAAAGGGAGATCCACTGTGGATATAAGGAGGAATTTCCTGACAGTGAAAATGACTAATCAGTGGAACAGCTTGCCTCCAGAGTTGTGCTGCTATATCGCTTGAGGTTTTCAAGAAAAAATTGGACAACCATTTGTCTAGTATGGTATAAGGTCTCCTGCCTTGGGCAGTGGACTGGAAGATCTCCAAGGCCACTTTCAGCTCTATGATTCCATGATTCCTAATGTATAAAAGTGCACTTTAAAAACCTCAGTGAGATAGGTGTACTGTATTTGTTGCAACAAAACATTGAAGATAAATGTGGTATATCATTAGGAATATAGCAAGTTTTGAAATACTTTGAGGCTTTAATGGCATAACAATCTATTACTCATAACTAATCTTTAAATGTTTATATATTTAGAAATAAAACAGATGAAGTGTGGGTGTTTACTATCAAATATGTTGATATGTGTACATGTGAAAATACAGCTGGTATACTAGGGATCAGATATTCCCATGTTTCATTTGAAGAATGACTTGAGAAAGATAAATTATTAGAGTCCCAGTACAATGGAAACACAGAAAGCTACTACACCAAAGTAGGCCATTGGTCAATCTAGTTCGCATACTGTAGACCAGTGATGGCAAACCTTTTTTGGCTCGCGTGCCACAAGTGGGGGGAGCGCAGGGGGGTCGAGTGCGGGCGTGCCGCACCCATAATGCAACGCGCAACCCCCAGTGCGTATGTGCGCACAATGCGCGACCCCCCCATTTTTACATGCTTTTTTCGCCCTCCCCAGGCTCCAGGGGCTTTATAGGAGCCTGGGGAGGGCGAAAAGAGCCTCCCCCGACCCCCCGGAGGCCCTCCGGAGGCTTCAGGGACCGTCCGGAGGCTTCCCTGGGTTGCTCGGAGGGTCGTTTTAAGCGCTCCGAAGGCATCAGGGAAGCCTCGGATGGTCCCTGAAGCCTTTGGAGCGCTTAAAACCACCCTCCGAGCAACCCGGAAGTCACTTCCGGTTTGCTCGGAGGGTGGTTTTAAGCGTTCTGAAGGCTTCAGGGACGGTCCCTGAAGCCTCCGGGGGGGCGGGGGAGGCTCTTTTCGCCCTCCCCAGGCTCCTATAAAGCCTCTGGAGCCTGGGGAAGGCGAAAAATAGCTTTTAAAAAGGTGAACTCAGCTGGCCAGCGCGCGCATGCGCACTGGCCAGCTGACAGGGCAGCGCCTCACGTGCCCTGACAAATGGCTCCACGTGCCACTTGTGGCACGCGTGCCATAGGTTCGCCATCACTGCTGTAGACTAACTGGCAACAATTCACCAGGATTTCAGGTCAGAGTCTGTTCTAACTATCTGGAGATATTAGATTTAGCTTGGGACCTTCTGCATAAAGTGACAATTTCCACTGGGCTACAACCTTTCCCAGGATTAGGAAGGATTCCACCCCATACTGTCAGATCTGGAAATAGCCATAGTCAAAAGCTATGTTTGGCTATGACATCAAAGGAGGAACAGTCAGTCTGTGGCCAAAGGGAAGCATGTGGAAAAGCTGTAGTGTAAGCCCTGTAATAATAAGGCGTTAAGGTAGTTTTTAAAATAACCCAATTACCAAAAAAAATTGTCTCCAGAAACAAGGAAAAAGCTAATCCTGCTTATTTGCATTATATACCTCCTCCACTGCAGCCCTTGGATTCATAAAAGCTGTGTTGCATCTCCTGACCTACAAACTGTTGTCTACTTTTCCACTACACTATGATACACACAGGGAAGAAAATTTCATGAACTTTAAGCTCACATGCCAACTCCCCCAACTGGAAATAGATGTTTAGAAGCCTCTGCTTTTAGACACTCATGGATTGTTGTGTCTTTTGCAATAGCAAATTATTAAAGATTAAGCTAAGGTTAGTTTCAAATAAGTTACTTTATTTTAAAGTTGAACTGTTCAAGCCACGTAGGGATTATTGCAACCACAATTCTGGGCCAGACAATGAATTGTGGCTGGTGGTCTCCTTGGCTGCCTAGGAAGAAGGAACAAAAAGAGGAGCCTCTGAACCCATGGCTTATTGTAACTCATTTCCTGTTTATATGTACCGGTATGTTAATTTATTAGTTAGCAGTGTTCATGAACATGGCTCTGGATAAAAGCTTTGCCCTCTGGACTCTTTCTAATTATGTTTTCCTAGGTTGTTTTCTTCCCCTGAAATGAGATACCTGAAAAGTCATTGGATTGTTTGACCATTCCTAATTTCTTCTTTCCCTAATCTTACGTAAGTTGAGGACACCTTTCCAGGAATTCTGTTCCAAATGACCAAGATTGTGGCCTAGGATTTTGAGAGTGCAGCTTTGGCATTCTGGAGAGTGTACCAGGATGGGAAAGGCTATTTTCTATACCTTTTAATGAGAAAAGTCTATGTTTTCCTTATTTATTAATATTTATATGCTGCCTATCTTACTATCTAAAGAGAGCCTGGGATGGTTATCCTTTCAACTCCTTTTCTTTTCTTACCTATCAGTTCTTGTTTCTGCCTTATTGAAAAAGGGGCAACCTTCTCAAATACTTCCAGCAAACCTGCCCCAAATCTCCTCCCTTCCCATTTACTTCTTTTCTCTTCCTTATTTTAGCCCCTGCTTCCAGATGCCAGGCAGAACACCTCTACGTGGAAGGATATGGGCAAGAAAATACTCCTCCTTGTACAATACATGTGGCCAAAGAAGAACTACCCACTTCAGGGCATGGTGATATTCTGCCTGATGCTTATGGGACTAGAGCGTGTCATCAATGTCTTTGTGCCCATCTACTACAAGCATATCGGTAAGAAGAATGGGAGTCTTGCAGGCGGGCATAGTGCTGCCTCCTAGGGGAGGGATGATCAAACTTTTGGTAAAGCAGGAATTGCACAATGATGTGTGGAAAGGTTTAATGCAGTGTTTCTCAATCTTAGCAACTTTAATAATAATAATTAATAATAATTTATTAGATTTCTAGACCGCCCCCTCTCCCCGAAGGGACTTTATTTATTTTATTTATTATTTTGACTTCTTAGTCGCCCCCTCTCCCCCAAGGGACTCGGGGCGACGTACACCAGCAGCGGTTACAACGATACAATATGGAGGAGGTGGAACAATAAATAAATAAATTACAATAATTTAAAACAATTAAAAAACCCCAATGATAGTTAAAGTTAAAAATTAAAATTAAAAATGCCCAAGAGGTGGAGAAGCTCTAAATTAAGCCAGGCCGGCTAGTCGGAACAGGTGGGTCTTAAGTTTCGTGCGGAAGGAGCGGAGGTCAGTCATTGTCCTAATGTCTGGGGGGAGGTCATTCCAAAGGGTAGGGCCCATCACAGAGAAGGCCCTACTCCTGGGCGTCGCCCTCTGGCACTCTCTGGAGGACGGCACCCGGAGAAGTCCCTCCCTGTGCGAGCGAATAGGTCGCAGGGATGTGTGGGACAGAACGCGATCCCGCAGGTAGCTAGGCCCTGTGCCATGGAGCGCTTTAAAGATGGTAACTAACACCTTGAAGTGCACCCGGTAGGCCACAGGAAGCCAGTGCAGCTCGCGCAGGAGAGGTGTTATATGGGAGAACCTCGTTCTTTAAGCATTGACTTGGGAATTCTGGGAGCTGAAGTCCACACATCTTAAGTTTGCTGAGATTGAAAAAACCCTGATTTAAGAGATACAGTGAGTGGGTTGGTGGTACAAAATGAGAGAAGCTGTGTGACACACATGGGCAAATTGGGATTATTATTTTTTTTCTAGAGGAGGTACATAAGAGTTTTCTTCATTGTGTTTTATAATTATGCTAAGCCTATTTTCAATTTACCCTTCTGGTCTGGTCTGTTTCCCATGTCATAATCAGAGGTGGTTTTCAGCAGGTTCTGACCAGTTCTGAGGAACCAGTAGCAGAAATTTTGAGTAGTTCAGAGAACTGGTAAATACCACCTCTGACTGGCCCCGCCCCCATCTATTCTCTGCCTCCCGAGTCCCAGCTGATCAGGAAGAAATGGGGATTTTGCAGTAACCTTCCCCTGGAGTGGGGAGGGAATGGATATTGTACAGTATCCTTCCCCTGCCACGCCCACCAAGCCATGCCCATCAAGCCAAGCCCACCAAGCCACACCCACAGAACCAGTAGTAAAAAAAATTGAACCCCACCACTGGCCAAAATAATAAGAAACTCAAACTCAGTGATATAATCAGGAAAGAATCAAAGAGGGATAGGTTTTAAGTTGCTCACCCCTGCATTGTGCCATAGGGGATGAAGGCTTGTTTTCCAAACTTGTGGGTTGTTTCTTCTGTGTCTGGGAGAGTTTTGCAAATACTCTCAGAGAGAACGATAGTGGTAAGAAATGCCCTCTATTTTACTTAGTGCTCCAAATTTGCCAGCAGAGGGTGCCCTTACACAACTACTTACAGAATGCAGAATATTTTCATAGAAAGGGTCAAACACAACCGACCCAGCTAAGTTACTTGGTATTAGCTGTTAAGTTTCTGATCATTACAAATATTTGTTTCAGTGAGCCCTAGCCGCCTGGAAGCTCTTCAAGTTGTGAGCCCTTAGCAAGCACTTGTTTTAAGCACGGATTGCAAAGCAATGTTTGACGAGGCTCTTAACCAACTTCACTCTCCAGAGTGACTGCCAGCAAAATGCTTGACACGTATAGGTGGTGGGAAAGAGCTTTACATGTGTCAGGACACATTCCTCTTGTCCTTTAGAGGCACCTCCATCCATCTGCAAAAAGTGATGCAATGGATTGGGATAGCCAAGCGCTCAGCTGTACTACTTGGCATTGCAGATTTGAGAGGGGGAAATCAGATCCGAGGGCTCCTTTATGTGATCAGAAGTACCCTTGGTGTTGAACAACAGCAGATGAGAGAGACAATTTAATACCACACCTACCCTGTTTTCCCGAAAATTAGTCCTCCCCAGATAGTAAGCCCAATCGGGCTTTTGAGTGCATGCGCTAAAATAATCCCTCCCCCGAAAATATTGCAACACAGCAGCAGCCATGAGGTGACCACGCTGGCCACCTCCTGCGCCTCAAAAATAATGACCTCCCCGAAAATAAGGCCAAGCGTTTATTCCAGGGGGGGTCAAAAGAAAATAAGACCTTGTCTTATTTCCGGGGAAACACGGTATTATACAGTGAATGCACACCATTTCTATCAGCAAATGTACTCTTGATAGTTCTGCCACTTCATTTTCATGTCACCTAGAAAACACCTAAAAAATTGTCATCCGTCTCTTCTGTGTTCTATCTTTGTTCTTCATCAAGACTCATCCCTTCAGGGAAGTCCTTTCTTGGTAAAAACAGTGGCTTCATCTTGCACTTCCCCAACTCCTCTTGTCTTATTCCCACTTCCTCTGCCCACCTCCCTGCCCTTCTTCCATCCCCAACATCTCCATCTTGTGTACTTTTTGGACCCTAGGTGGAAAATTGCATCTTGATCTGTAAAATGACAGCAGATCACTTGGGTCGTGACCGGATCACGGTTTTATAGGACCGGGGATCACGCTAGTGTTTTTGACTGGGAAGATGTGAATTAAGGAGCTTTTTAAATTCTCCCGAACCCCTCTCCCTATTCTCTCACCAGATCTTGAATCCTGAGCCCCCACTATGACCTCCCATCCTGCATGCTTCTAGGCTAACTCTCTGTTGAATTTCTGAGAGGAATGCTAGCTCTTTGTTAGTAGAAACTGTTGGCGTTTGCCAGGTTCCCATGCCCTGGTGGGCACTGTGAGTGCCAATTCAGGGCAGCTATTGAGAGGTATTTGAATAGAGGGGATGGACTCTAGACCTGCCTTTCAGCCCTGACTTTTAGACTTTACAAAAGAATCCCTGTAGGCGGGAGGAATGGAACTGTAAACGGCATACAAAATGGCTGGATGAGAAGGCCCCTGGGAGCAGGGCAGCTCTGTCCTACATGCTAAGTAGCTTCAAGGCAGGGACACTTGTCTTCCTCAGGCCCACCTGCAAGAGGCTCTGCTCTGCAGTTTTCAATCAGATCCTGTGCCCGTGCTTCGTCTGAATGCAGCAGTCTGGTACAGGGAGTCCTCGACGTACGACCTCAGTTGAGCCTAACATTTCTGTTGCTAGGCAAGACAGCTGTTAGGTGAATTTTGCCCCCTTTTTACAACAGTAGTTAAGTGAATCATTGCAACTGCTAAGTTAGTAACACAGTTGTTAAGTGAATCTGGCTTCCCCTCTGACTTTGCTCGTCAGAAGGTCGCAAAAGGTGATCACATGGCTTAAGAGCACTGCAATCATCATCAATATGAGCCGGTTGCCCAGAATCTGAACTTTTATCACGTGGGCCATGGGGATGGTGCAACGGTTGTAAGTGTAAAAACCAATTAAAACTCACTTTTTCCAATGCCACTGTAGCTTCGAATGTCGCTAAATGTTGTAAATCGAGGACAACCTGTATTCTAAAGCTAATACTTGTCCAGCAAGGGGCTTACGAATATGGTTATTATCCCTGCTGAGTCAAGCCAGCAATTTACCTTTGCCAACAGGAAATGATGGGCATGCTTTAGTGATAAAACTATTAGATTGCCCATGGCCAGTATACTTGTTTAATTGCTCACACACATGTGCAAATAGAAAGGGTGGAAAAGGGAATGGTGCTCTTGAGCAGGTCACTTCAGCCTCGTCCCGTTTTCTTAACAGTCTTGCTGTTGCTTATGGTGTTCTACTTGAAGCTGTAGTAAAGTGGAGGGAGCAATATTTCATAAAGCACCCTGCCAGTGACAGTGTTTATCCATAATGAATGTGACAATTCTGATGCGATGCACACCACATCAGTATCCATTAGCAGGGTGTTGGGAATTAACAGTGCTTCTCAAAGTTCCCTGAAGACCTTTCCATCCAAGTAGGTGGGATGTGACTCCCAAATCTATACTGAAGCAAAAGAGCAGCCTATTCAGCTGGGAGGTGAAGATGAGCTGGATAATTATGGACTATGCATAGAGTGACCAAGGACTATGGGTAGCCTGTGTGTGTTGATCCACAGTTTCTCGTAGAAACTTTTGTGCGTTCAACTCACAAGGCTAGCAACCACCAGCATCCTCCACGTATACACCTAATGTAGTTATCTGTTTCTTTTGACTCACTTGTACTACTATTATGGATGGGTGGGAGGAGGGGAAGGAATTCAGCTGCCTGTCAGTTTTCAGGAATAGAATTAAGGATCTTGGTTCTTAAAAATTTACAAAGCAGGGGAATGAGTTTGGTAAATGTTTTGTTTGTAGATTAATTCTATATCAGTCTATGATTAGTAAACTATTAGTAATCTATAATTCAGTAATCTATAATTTAGGTGGGATTACAGTGAGATGCATAATATTATTTCATTTCTTCAGTTTTATACCACTAGATTCAACATATACCATATTGTGGTGTATAATACAAAATCCCTCAAAGAAATAGTAATCCCAATAATACAAATATATTTGTAATACATTTAAATCATGACTCATTCAATAACTCAAAATTATGATGGACTTAATTAATGATCCTTCTGAATTGCTCCATTGTATACCTAAAGCTCTGAAGTGATAATCAACTTTTGGATTTCTGGTGTGAGGCTCTTCCTAGAGTTGTCAGGTTTAGTACATTGATTGCATTCTGGGTACTTACAAATTCTTAATTCTACATTTAAATTTTATTTCTTTGTAGGTCTCCTGTAAATATGTTAGTCCTCCATTGAATTGTTTTCTCTGCTTTGTTATTTAATGACTATTTTTAATGTAATGCGTTGTGTATTACGTCCCTGGATTGAAATGTGTCGAGAGAGAGAGAGAGACACATGTCATGTGAAAGTTAGAGCACCATAGGTTTCCCATTCAGTATTTTGGTGGGGAAACACAGGAGGGTTACAGGCGGTGCAGGACAATTAAACCCTCTGCCTGGATGACGGGTCTGTCAAACCTTTTCCCCTATCGAGCGTCTCTTATTTCTAAGGTTCAAATTTGGCACGTACTTTTGTGCCACATCATGAGGTGGACAGAAGTTGGAGAGACATGGAGAGTTGAAATGTGAATCTGAAATTTTACCCAAGGAAATCTGGCTGGAACTGTGTTGCTTCACACTTTGTGGCTTTGGGACACTCACTGTTACCCAGCCTTGGTTCTTCATGCTTTTTTTTTAAAAAAAAAAGTGGAACGACCATCTTAGTTTAAAAAAAAAAAATCGGTTGACACATATTCCTTCGAGGTCACTTGCCCGCCATCCCCCCCCCCCCATCCCTCCCTGCGTTTGTCATTTTCTCTATGTAAAATAGTATACTTTATACCTTTGTTTGGGAACTGGATGGTTTTAGCATCACCTACCCTGTGCAGAATAAAATAAAATGGAAATGGGGGTGGGTGGGCGGGTGGGAGGAGAAGTCTCTTCCTGATCCCCTCTTCCCACCATGTGGAAGGATTGAAAGGCAAAAGAGGGGCACAGCCAGATGGGGGTCACCCACCCTGCCAGTTAGGATTACCCAGCAAAGTGCCGCTGGCGGCAAACAAACAAGGGGCCTTTGTGTCTCCCAGCAGCCTAGCAGGGGGTTGGGAGTGGGACCTTTGTTGGTGTGCGGTTCCTTGAAAGGGGGAACAAAGGCAGCAAGGAGATTCCACTGGAGGCTCTCTGGCTGGACGAGCCGGAGGAGACATTCAGAAAACCCCCTCGTCCCCGTGACTGACTGCCGAAGGAGGAGAATCCACACGGGGGAGAGCAGGATCTGACCCAGAATGTGGCACTTTAGTTCTGGGCTGCCTGTTCAGGTGTGGAAGATGAATCCAAGAGGGGAAAGCGTTCCCTGCGCCCCGGGGATCTCAAGGCAGCGGTACCTAAAATGACTCCAACGCTCCTCAGCAGTCAGACGGAGATTCAAAGGTTTAAAACAGGCAATGTTTTGATAGGGGTGCCAAAAGAGAAAAAGGGGAGGCTGCCGACTATATTTCATTCAAGAAAAGCTTTAAAATTGGGCACTACCACCGAGAAGGCCCCTCCCACTGTTTTCTTTTTGTCAGAACATAATATATTTATTTCCCGTCCCAATACTGGAAGAAAGGCCTCTTTGAAGATCTTTACACATGGGTAAGAGGATGAAGGGGAGGAAAATAGGCTGCTTTGAATTCAAAGCAATTTGGGGATAGGATGCTGGGATGAAGGTGAAGAGCTCCCAGTAGGAGGCCACTTGATACTCATCAAGCTGTTTCCTGCCTATTAACCATCCATGGCTGATGATGAATGTCTCTTTCCCACATCAAGCTGCATCTAGGTGGCTTCTCTTAGATCCTAGCTTGACAGAACCCCTCCTAAGCTTCCCCGATTGTAGTTACCCTTTCTTCCCGCAAGAGAGATTTGTCCTATCAGAAGAGATTCATTAGCAGAGCACTGCTGGGTAATTCTGATTTTAACCCTGCCTCCTCTTGATCTAGTAAGGCCAGTCTACTCTGGAACTGCTCAGGCCAGGATGCCATGCTATGACATGAGCTGGATGGCATAGCATCTCAGTTTTGAGATGTATTGCCTGAGACCGGCCCCACTATGATTCTGCCTAGCTTGAGATTAGAACGTGCTGGAGGATAGGATAGAAGGAGCGGAGAAAAATATGCTGGCATGAGTTGTGTATGTAACACAGAATTTCTTTTTTTTCTGCTCCGTTCTCGCCTCCCCCATCTCTCTCCCCTCCCTCCCATGGTCGTGTTGGGGATTCCAAGGAGTGTTGGTGGGGAACCTCATGCTGAATGCAGGGCAGAAATCCTGAGTCGCAAACTACTAGCAACCTGGAACCTTACAAATGTGTTGAACTATTACTCCCATCATTGCCAGGCAGTTTTTCTAACGGTGACTTTATGCATGCAAAGGAAAGCAATGAGGAGCAATCGTAGCAATTGATCTATGAATCATGGCCAAAAGGTCTATGCAGGGGATTGGCAGAGGACAGGCGAATAAGTCAGGTTAAAGGATTGTGACTTTTGGGTTAACTGTTGTCCTCCTACCCTCTAGTGGATGACCTCACAGAGAGAGAGACTTGGCACATAGTGCTTCAGACCATTTGCATCTACGCATTCCTGAAGTTCCTTCAGGGAGGAGGAGCAGGTAAGTTATTGTGTGAAAGTTATAAGCTGCATGTGATTGGCTGAAAGTTGCTATGGGATGCCTGTCCTCCACCTTAACATCTGTATGACATTTCATTGATTACCTTTGTGCACTTCAAGAAATGTACTGGCTCAGCTTTACGGCGTAACTGAATTTTTGAAATGGAAGCAGTTGAAGCGGAGGCAAACAGCTTTGGGACAGAATCATTTCTTCTACTTCCTTTTCCTATCTAATATAGGAATATAATCACAGACTGCGATCCTTAGATGTGTGCCTCCCAACCCTATTTAAACTTGCACACTTGGAAGCATTAAACCCTCGCGGGCTCAATAGTATAGCCTTTATTGTCATTGTGCATCATGTATACAACAAAGTTGGTTAGCCCCCGTGTAGCTAAAACAGTTTGTGGGGAAAATACAAATGGATCACGATGGCTGGAGAATTACAAGACTGCTGGAAGACTTGGCCAGATGGGTTGGGGATTCTGAGCAATTGAAATCTAGTGTTTCTGACAGATTCCCCAGATTAGGGAAGAATTCTTCCTGTTCAAAGTATTGGGAGTGCAGTCAGGTTTTCAGCTGAATCAAAAGTGCATGCATTGAAAGAAAAAAGACATGTGCTTGCTATAGGAACAACCGGCTTCATTAGCAACATGCGCACCTTTCTGTGGATCCGCGTGCAGCAGTTCACCAGCCGCGAAGTCCAGATAGAGCTCCTCCGGCATCTCCATAACCTGTCCCTTCGCTGGCACCTGGAGCGCAAGACAGGCGAGGTGTTACGCAGTGTTGACCGAGGCACTAGCAGCATCAACAACCTACTCAGGTATGAGGGCATGTCTGATTGGTGGGAATCCGTCAGCGTTCAACAGCTGGCGGGGATTCCTGCAGTCAGCTCTTCTCCTTCTCACCCCAGGAGGAAGGGGGGGAGGAGTTTTGGAAGGCCCCCCTTGTACTCTGTGTGATCTTAGTTTCCCACCTTCTCATCCTACAGTTACATCATATTCAGCATCCTACCCACGGTGGCTGATATTATAATCGCTATTGTGTATTTCGCCGTTACCTTCAGCGGCTGGTTCGGCCTCATCATCTTCCTCTGTATGAGCCTTTACCTCAGTGAGTGTTTTGATGCCAGGAGCAACAGTGTGTGTATGTGCGCGTGGGCGGGCGCGCGCACGGGGAGGATGGGAGCAGAGAAAGGTTTCCATTGTCTTCAGAATTAAGCCTATGGTACCGACCTAATGGAATTAGGAATTATAATTCAATAAAAGTCTTCCCCCACATAATGCTACTCCCCCCCACCCCCGATTAATGAAATTACAACCCAGAATTTCCAGCCCTGAAGGCCAATGGCCAGAATAGCTGGGTCTTCTGGAGTTATAATGCCAAGATATTTGAAGGAGAGGCTGTTTTTTGAAAAAGAGCAGATGATTCAGTTCTGATCCAGTTCCCAACCTAGATAATTAAAAGGGATTTTAACACTTTGCTCCTGCTGGGACACTAACATCCAAATTGTTCTCTGAATATGCCTTACATTGCTGAACAAGCAGGGTCTCATTTTAGCAAGGTAAATGACACCCGGGATGACGTTCTTTGACCTTCAGCTGCCCTGAGAGAGAATTCTGTATCTCTTCTACTCCTCTCAGATCTCATAAGCAAAGGAAGTAAAGCTATGCAGGGAGTATGACAGACATACATAGTTTTCTGTTGTGATCTGACGCAAAGTATCTTACACAAATCTAGGACAATAAGCTAACTTTGCATTGAGATAGATTCAGACTCTTGCCTATTGGAAACTAATTTAACATAGTAGAACTTAATTAGGCATGACTAATTTGTCTTGTTGGTTCTGGTGCAATTAAAATAGGGGTAGGTAATCCGTGAGTGGCATGAGGTTCATAAAGCCACAAAAGTCACCAAGTAAAACTGCTGAAAAATGGAGGAAATTTTTTTTTGGTCATTTTTGGGTAGAAAACCAAATGAAATATAGCACTTAGCACTTAGACTTATATACCGCTTCATAGTGCTTTTACAGTCTTCTCTAAGGAATTTACAGAGTCAACATATTGCCCCCAACAATCTGGGTCCTCATTTTACCCACCTCGGAAGGATGGAAAGCTGAGTCAACCTTGAGCTGCTGAGATTTGAACTGCCAAACTGCAGCTAGCAGTCAGCTGACGTAGCCTTCATTGCGCCACCATGGCAAATATAAGCCACAAGTTAACTAAAGTCGCCACAAAACCTAATCTCCATGAAATGCCCTAATATCCTTGAATAAGTAAAGTCATAATGTTGTTCTCCTGCCTACTATGGAGTTCAATATCTCTCTCCTCCAACTCCAATGAATTTTCAAAATTTAGTCTTTCAACCACCAATAGATTGCTTTCTTTTGGGAGAATCCTGAGAAATTTTTCTATATATAAGAATTTTTTATTTTTGAATAAACACAGACAAACAAAACACAAAAAACACCACAAAACCATCTTCCATTACAGATTGTAGAAAGTGTATCAATTGGTTACAAAAAACCTTTGTGCATCCCTTCCACAGTCATCACCTATAATTCATATCAAGTTATATATATTTAAATCAAGTATATTTATATATATTACTATCATCATACCTCAACCTTCATTTGACTATAATTGTTTTAACGTCCTTTTATATAAAATATTCCAAAATTTAAAGAAAAACCACATAATGGCATTCCGTTAACTGTTTCCATTGTCATCCGGTAACATTACATCTTTATGACATGTTCTAAATAAAAAATTGATTATATTTAATAACAAAGTTTCTAGACCTCCTTTCTTAATCATTATTTAAATTTATATCCAATTTCCTTTTAATGCTCTAAATTTAACTAAATTTGACTAATTTTTTATTATAAGCTTTCATATATCAACTGTGTCTTTCCAGTAATAGTGCAGTCTTATGGCTTTTGCCATTTGTGGGAATAGTCTTTTGAATGTTTCCTTAATAAGATTTGTATGGACTTCTCTTCGCAACTTGTTGCTTGTTGCATATCTTATATAATCTCGAAACCCTCCATTTGCTTCTTTAATCAGCTTACCTTTGGTTATCAATAGTGCTTCTGACAAAGTTTCTCTCCTTAGATCCATCAATTCTTCTCTTTTTTTTTCTTCTATACCTTGAAATCTGGGATAGAGCTCTTGTCAATCTATCTCCCCTTTCCATGTTTCACTCTTTTCATTTTCAACCATGCTCAGTTCACTGTTGGTATCAACAATTATATTGTCTCTTTGTTCATTTTTCCCTTCAATTTTTAGGACTCTAGCCTCCACTTTTTCCATTTGATGAACATCTTCAATTTTTCCATCAAATTTTAGTGTTTTACAATCTATGTTTTCCAATCTCTTCTCAATGTTCTCTGTTACTTCTAATAATTTTTGAATTTCAAACATAATCTTTTGCAATGTTAAGGTTTCTATTTGATGTTTTGCTATTCTTCCAACTGGTAAACACTGCCACTCTAGCTTTCAAAACTTTTTATTAGATTTGATGCAATTTCATTTATAATCTTTCAAAAAAGTCTTTGTTTTCACTTCCCTCCAGCTGCCAATGAAGCTCCCAAAGTGCACCTGTATAAACAACTTGTGCTCTTCTCCTTATCACTCTCTATAAACAAGCTGAAGAACCTTGAAGTGCAAAGTCAAAATGATCAAAGAAAAAAAAAAAAGGGCAATGTTTCCAAGACTCAAGCCTCCAGCCTCCAAGTGGCAGTGTTACTTCCTTTCCCTCTGATATTGCAATCCTCTTTGTATTCCTTTTATATCTTCTTTATATTCCAGGCTTAAAAGAAACAAATTCTTAAGTGAAGCAAAATAGAAAAACACACCATCCAAATCAGTATTGTAAAAATAAAGAAAAAGATTTTAATCCATAGGTAAAAAAAGAAGTAGAATAAGAAAAACTAATCCGTTCACTTTAAAAAATAGGAAATATTTGCAAAAATTCCATCCATAAAAGAAAATTTAAAAAAGATAACACACTGTCCATTGTAGCTTAATTTCGCCGCTTATTTTCTTCTGTTTCCAAATTTAATTTAACTTTAATTTTTGGGGAGCAGTCTCTTTTATAACAATAAGATTTCCTCACCAGATGGACACACTTTCTCTTTCTGCTTTCCTCCCGTTCCGTAGCTGTCCCAACTTCAGCAGCTTTTGGCTGTGCTTCTGGCGCTGGCAAGAAGAGATTCTCTTGGATCAATCAGGGACTTTGCGATGTCCCTGAGATCAACAAGACGTACTCTTCCCTGTCACCATCTCTTCGGGACGGTTTAGGTCCAGAAGGACCATCCAGTGGCAAAAGTATCAACTGCGATCTCGGAACTCCGAGATCGCAAGCCGTATAGTTGCGACGTCAGCTCCTGTTTCGAGAATCCTGAGAAATTTTATCTTGGTCCAACCTTTAATTTAATTGTGTCTCTGCAAATTATATGCATTAAGCATATTTAATGGTAGGTTTGCAGGAAATGCTCTTTTGCAAGTCAGAGTGGAAGGCCCTGTTTAGCT
Source organism: Natrix helvetica (assembly GCF_964273705.1). NCBI lineage: Eukaryota > Metazoa > Chordata > Lepidosauria > Squamata > Natricidae > Natrix > Natrix helvetica. The sequence goes on from NC_138548.1 coordinate 126,421,547, forward strand.
ACTCATTCCTAAATGGGAAATGGAAACAAAATGGGGGGAAATGCACAAAATCTTAAAATAAAAGTGTCCCCTTCAGAATGCTTGTTTAAAGTGTTTTAATGGATTGTCTTCATGTAGGACAAAAGTCACAACCCTTGTGGCTGTGCAAACTTAGGAAATAATGAGAAATGTGAATGGCAGTGAAAGATGCCCATGACTTTCTGTATTTCATCCCGACAGCTACAAAAATAGGCGCAAGAGTAATTCATTGCCTCGTACCAGCAAATCTAAAAAAAAAAAAAACTTGGCTCAAACTAAATCCCCATTTCACACAATGGAATCCTTAGTGTGCCTTCACAAACAACATGAGTGCAGTGACAAGCAGTAGCTACAATGCATTGGCTTCTGAATAGATCATAAAAGTGGAACAACATCAAAAACAGACTTTTGGCTAGCAGTTTAGGTCTGTTGCATATGCACAGAATTCTCTTGCATTTGGCTATCTGCAAAGCAAATAATATAATTTTTGGAAATCTGCCCACAGAAGGGGAAAAATAATTCAGGGACAATGTTAGAATTCAGAAACATTGACTTTCCCGGAGCAAATACATTTTTAAAAAAAAAACCATTAACCTTGTATCAAGTAAGGAGCAATCTTTTTCTTGTCTAAAATCTTTTTTTTTTTAAAGAAAAAAAGCAACCTGTTTCTTGTCTTATTTTCTTGTCCTCAACCCCACCTTCTTCTCCAGCCACTATCTCATGCTACTCACTGCAGAAGTGGAACGTTCCTGTTTTATTAATTAATGTATTCCAAAATTCCTTAGTTATAGAATATTCTTTATTTTAAAAAATGTGGGATATTTGAACACCCAGACAAAGTGAAACAAAATGTCTCATTTTCTCTTGAATTCAAGTCAGAGTTTAGGACAAAGGGATGCCTATTTCAAGATCAGAACAACTTGTACATTCCTGCATCGGGGCTATCACTGATTACCTGTTGTTCAGCTGTCTATATTAGGGTGAAAGAAATAGTGTGTGTGTAAAGGTTCCCCTTGCACATATGTGCTAGTCATTCCTGATGCTAGGGGGCGGTGCTCGTTTCCGTTTCAAAGCTGAAGATCCAGTGCTCTCCGAAGACATCTCCTTGGTCATGTGGCCGGCATGACTAAACGCTGAAAGCACACGGAATGCTGTTAGCTTCCCACCAAAGTGGTTCCCTATTTTTCTACTTGCGTTTTTACATGCTTTCAAACTGCTAGGTTGGCAGAAGCTGGGACAAGTAACGGGAGCTCACGCCGTCACGCAGCGCTAGGGATTCGAACCGCTAAATTGCAAACCTTTCTGATCGACAAGCTCAGCGTCTTAGCCACTGAGCCACCATGTCCCTTATGTATATAGATACATACCGAAATAATTTGCTGGATAGATACATGCTGAAATAATTTCAGTTTTAAAAAATGCTTTTCTCTTTTGCCATTTTTTGAATAGTCTTGGTTATGGTCCGAAATGGAAAGAATCAAATCCTATTGCTGATGATACCTGTGTGAATTTGCTATAGTGATAGCCGGCCTCTTTTTTTCCATGTAGCACTGACTATAGTACTGACTGAATGGCGAACAAAGTACCGCCGTGACATGAATCTTCGTGACAATGATGCCAAATCTCGAGCCGTTGACTCACTTCTCAACTTTGAGACGGTACTTAGGACCTCACCTTACCATAGCTGGTGGGTGGGAATAGGAAGTGCAAGGGGTGGCAGCGAAGCATTCTGGCTGCCTTCAACCCCCCCCCCCTTTTTTTTTTTTTTTTGTTTGAAATTGCTTCAGTTTCACATTTTTGCTTAGAGGAGGAAGAGATTTCCAGTTTGATCTAAGGCTCAACCCCCCCCTCCTTTCCCCCATCCAGGTTTAATTAATATATCTTTGTGTGTCAAGAGTTAACTTAGAATAATAAAAGTTGGGTGACTTCGAGTAAAGAACATCATTTCTATACTGACCAGTCCCTGGTTTGGTTCGTTGCAGGTGAAGTATTACAATGCAGAAGACTATGAGGCTAGACGTTTCGGTGACGCCATTGTCAAATATCAGGTATATAAGGATCCTTATTCAATGTTTGGACTTGTTTCTTTGACGTCTATTATAAAGCACTCTTGGGGTTGTGTTGAGAATCTGCATATCAAGAGGAGAGAGATATTTTAGAAAAGCATTGGGTGGCTGATCTAAATTGTCCTGTAGAAGGGTGAAGAAGACACAACTCGTCCATTCCTGGATGCCTCAATGGTCTCTGACTATAGGGTGCAAGTTCTGTTGAATGATTTCTCTGTGGGCTGCAGAGTTTTTCAGGATGGCACCGTGCAGCTCTTGATTTTTTTCCCCCTTTCCTTTTCTTTTGGTAGGTTGCAGAATGGAAAGTGAATGCCTCTCTGGCCCTGTTAAATCAGACACAGAATCTGGTGATTGGTGTGGGGCTGCTGGCTGGATCACTCCTATGTGCTTCTTATGTGATTAAGAAGAAGCTCTATGTAAGTTCTCGCTGACTGCATACTGGAAGTGGTTTCTCTCTGTATGGAGAATCTGAAACAAGAACCAGTCCACAAATCTCTATAGAGATCCTCAGTCATCCAGGTCATGGTTGTCCCAAAGGTGATTTTTCAAGAGGCAACTGGACTTTCTGGTTTTTCTTTGAGGACGTTTCGCTTCTGATGTCATCAGGTGACCCTGATACACAGATAAGCCTCCAGATGACCTTAACAGCTCGCTAAAATTTATTTATTTATTTATTTATTTTCTTCGAATTTCTAGACCGCCCCCTCTCCCGAAAAGGACTCGGGGCGGTGTACAGTCCACACAACAAACAATAAGTATCAAATACAAATATAAATACAGATATAAATACACATAAGGAGGAGGTTAAAAATTTAAAAAGAACTGTACGGAAGAATATAAATCTGGTTCTAAAAACCCTAAAATCAGTTAAATTTAAAACCGTACCCTATAAATAACCAGGTAAGAATATGTTTCCAGGAGGTAACAGTTGTCACAATTATAATTATGCCAGGCCAGCTAATCGAAACAGGTGAGTCTTCAATTTTTGTCGGAAGGAGCGGAAGTCTGTGGTGGTTCTGATATCGGGGGGGAGGTCATTCCAGAGGGTTGGGCCCATCACAGAGAAGGCCCTACTCCTTGGCGTCGCCCGCTGGCATTGCCTAGTGGACGGCACCTGGAGAAGCCCCTCCCTGTGAGAGCGGATTGGCCGCAGGGATGTATGTGGGAGGATGCGATCCCGCAGGTAACTAGGTCCTATGCCATGGAACGCTTTAAAGATGGTAATCAGGACCTTGAAACGCACCCGAAAAACTACAGGTAGCCAGTGCAGCTCGCGCAGGAGAGGTGTTACATGGGAGTATCTAGAGCTCCCCATGACAACCCGCGCGGCCGCGTTCTGGACTAGCTGCAGTCTCCGGGCGCGTCCCAAGGGAAGCCCCATGTAGAGAGCGTTACAGTAGTCTAGGCGAGACGTCACCAGCGCATGAGTGACTCTGTGTAGGGCATCCCGATCCAGAAGGGGGCGCAATTGGCGCACCAGGCGAACCTGGTGGAACGCCCCCCTTGCCATGGCTGCCACATGGTCATCCATTGACAGCCGGGCATCTAGGAGGACGCCCAAATTGCGCGCCCGTTCCACAGGGGGCAATTGCTCGCCCCCTATGGCCAGCGATGGGGTCAGCTGGCTGAACCGAGGCGCCGGTAGCCACAGCCACTCAGTCTTGGAAGGGTTCAGTTTGAGTCTGTTGTCCCCCATCCAGACCCCGACGGCTTCCAAACACCGGGACATCACTTCAGCAGCCTCGTTGGGGTGGCTCGGGGTTGAAATGTACAGCTGAGTGTCGTCAGCGTACAGATGGTATTCAACCCCAAAACCACGGATGATCTCGCCCAGCGGCTTCACATATGTATTGAACAGAAGGGGCGAGAGGACCGACCCCTGCGGCACTCCACAAGAGAGTGGCCTCAGGGTCGATCTCTGCCCCCCCGTCAACACATATTGCATCCGGCCAGAGAGGTAGGAGCCGAACCACCGCAAAACAGTGCCTCCGACTCCCATCCCCTCCAGCCGGCGCAGTAGGATACCATGGTCGATGGTATCAAAAGCCGCTGAGAGGTCTAATAGGACCAGGATAGAGGAATAACCTCTATCTCTGGCCCTCCAGAGATCATCCACCAACGCGACCAAGGCTGTCTCGGTGCTGTGTCCGGGTCGGAAGCCGGACTGGCGTGGGTCTAGATAGTCGGATTCATCAAGGTGACGTGGAAATTGCTGCGCCACCACATTCTCAACAACCTTCGCCAGAAAGGGAAGGTTGGAGACTGGACGATAATTAGCTAGCTCCATTGGGTCAAGCGAAGACCCCTTGAGTAAGGGCCTCACCACCGCCTCTTTCAAGGCAGATGGTAAGGATCCCTCCCCCAACGAGGCATTCACCAGGCCCAGAAGCCAGCCTCGTGTCACCTCCCAGGATGCCAGTACCAACCAGGAGGGACACGGGTCCAATGAACATGTGGTGGGTTGTAGACGTCCACGCAACCTGTCTAAATCCTCGGGGGCAACAGAGTCAAACTCCTCCCAGAGTGGATTCACAAGACTCGCTGTTGACGGCCCGTCCAGACCACTGGAGGGGGCCCATCCGCTTCGGATCTGAGCGACTTTGTTCTGTAGATATTCTCCAAACTCCTCTGCTCTTCCCTGTAAGGGTGCCCCCCGCGTCTCCTGAACCAAGAGGGAGCGGGTCACCCTAAACAGGGCGGCAGGGCGGTTATCCGCAGACGCAATAAGAGCGGTGCAATGTCTACGTTTGGCCGCTCTCAATGCCACAAGGTAGGTCCGTAAATAGGCTCTTACCTGTGTTCGGTCAGACTCGGAGCGTGAGGACCTCCACCTGCTCTCTAGACGTCTTCTATGGCGCTTCATCACCCTGAGCTCCTTGGTATACCAAGGTGCCCGGGTGAGTCGCTGCCGTAGGAGAGGTCGCAAGGCCCCAGCCGTCGCCCTATTCCAGGCGGCCACTAGGTCCTCCGACCGAGCGCGGGTCAGGGCTACAGGTAATGGCCCAAGCTCCGTCTGGAACCTATCTAGTTCCATCAGGCGCTTGGGGCGGTACCAGCTTGGACGAACTGGCTCCGCCTCCTCGCGGTGGGGGGTAGCGCCAGGGAAGTCTAGCCGGAGACATGAGTGATCTGACCATGACAGGGGGGTAATATCTAAATCCCCTATTCCCAGATCACTCGTCCACTGCTCAGATACAAAAACAAGGTCCAGTGTGTGACCACCTTCGTGTGTGGGGCCCTGAATTAGTTGGGTCAGGCCCATGGCTGTCATGGAAGCCATGAACTCCCGAGCTACCTCGGATGCTGCTCCCGTCGATGGCAGGTTGAAGTCCCCCATAACTAAAAGTTTGGGGATCTCCACCGCCGTCTCCGAGATCAGCTCGAGGAGCTCGGGCAGGGCTGCTGACGTATAGCGAGGAGCCAAGTATACAATCAGCAAACCCCACTGCCTCCCTGGGCCCCATTTCACACCAAGTGACTCACACCCGGATATCTGAGGAACAGTGAACTCCCTCGGCTCTAGGCCATCCCGTATAGCTAAAAGAATGCAAATGACCAGCTATCTGCAAGGAGGATAAATCCTTCCATTCCCCACCATCCAGTCAGAACTGAAGAAGCTTCTCGGATGAGAAGCGAAACGTCTTCAAAGAAAAACCAGAAAGCCCAGTTGCCTCTTGAAAAAGTACCTTTGGGACAACAAGTCTACAACTCATCCTTACTGTTGAGGCCCCTCCAGATTGGGCTTCCTGAATGATTTGCCACGAGTTAAGAAGTTTTTAGACCATTATGGTGCTACCTTTACCAAATGTTTTTAAAATGTCTGTACTTAAACACTGAGCAGTTTTACATATTTCTGCTTGCAAAGGAACAGGCACCGGACCTGTTTAAAACACAGTCATGAAATTGATACTGGAAGTACAGCAGCGCTAGGTTTCTCTGCCTAACACTTACTGGTAATCTTGCAATGAGGTGCAGAGTCCCATGAAAAGCAGGAATGCTCTAGTAACTAAATAGCTGGAAGAACTTGCCATACAAAAATATGAAAGAAATTGCTGAATGTCTTTAAATTTAGTTGTGATACCTGGTGGCTAATGGACAAAAGTCTTTGTAGTCTTCTATAAGCTAGTCTTTTCTGAATTTAAGAATTGAATGCCGTATTCTATAAACGAGTGTTTTCTGAATGTAGGATCTGAAGGTAAGTCTCTGGTCATGCTGAGAAAAATGGGCAGCCCAGGGTGGAGAAGATTAAAACAAAACCAACTGGAGAATTGGACCTCGGAGAACAAAAGCTTTTGCAAACAAGAGGCCAAGCTGGAAAAGATTTGTCACCAATTAGGAGATCTAAGCAGGAGAGAGGGGTGGGCCTCGCCAAATGGGAGCCGGTTTCCACAAACATCAGAAGAAAGAAATCCGGATGTTTTGGGTTTCTACTCCAGATGTGAAAACACATTCCCCACATGGAGCGCAATCTGAGGGACAGGAGGCACTTTTTAAAACCAGAGGTGGTCATGGAGAAATATGGCTATAAAAATGTAACCTGGCTGGCACATTCACATCTAAATTGAGGAAAACGTGTTGAGTATGAATTGCAGGCAAACTGAGCTTGATTTAGTGCTAATCTAAATAAAATAAAAACCTGGGAGTTACTGAACCACTCTGCTCCAATTAATTTTTGCTTGATTTAACTGGTAAATTAATTTCTTCCTTCCTTCCTTCGGCTTCCACATGGATTTAGAGAAAAATAAGCAATGCAAATGTTTGCTTTATTCTTTTTCTTTCATATGTATCAACAACAGATTGAGAGGTAGTTTTGATCATATATACCGCTAGAAAGGCAATATCTTAAACTGCCCCAAATATGAAATCTGGTCCTTCAAATGAGCTCTATGTTAGAACACACGGAAATCTACCATTTAACTGATGGGAGGAGAATACCGAAAAACAGAGATATAACTGGTTATTGTCATATAAGTTGAACTTTACCTTGGTCTAGAAAGAATTCAGTCTCTGCATCTCAAGGCTGGATTAGTGGAAAATATGCAAGTCATTCTGTGATAGGTTTATACATTGAAAGGGGGGCTTACTCATTTTTTTTAAACAAACACAGCAGAAATGTATATATTGCACACGGTATCATCCTAGGTCAGTGTTTCTCAAACTTGGCGACTTTAAGTCCTGTGGACTTCAACTCCCAGAATTCCCCAGCCAGCATAGCTGGCTGGGGAATTCTGGGAGTTGAAGTCCACAGGACTTAAAGTCGCCAAGTTTGAGAAACACTGACCTAGGTCAATCACTCTGCTTCAACAGAATATTTGATGTTTGTATTTCTATTCTCTGAACATCAATAGGACATTTTCCCTTGGTTTTCTTTTAAAATGTTGAATATCTCAAACCTATAATCTACTTAAATAAAAAAACAAATCACCTTCATTGAACAAAAGACAAGGGAAGTAAATCTAATAGGGCTCTTGGACACTTGATCTTCAGGATTCATCATGTGAATCTGAATTTGAAAAATCCCTATTCGATGTATTATATGGGAGGGAACAATTGTTATTGCAAAAATGGATATATTCTTCCTATTTCCTCCAGGTAGGCGATTATGTTCTCTTTGGCACGTACATTATTCAGCTGTATACTCCACTGAATTGGTTTGGCACATATTACAGGTAATTTCCTTGCTGGGCTACTTTTTTGTATGTTTTATTAGCCATTTGGGGTGAAACAAAGAGAACTAGGTTGATGAGCTTGGGGAGTTATATACCGTTATTTGATTTACAGCCTGCTCCAAGCAGAGCACCATATCTCATTTCTCAGATTTCAATTTCCCTATAACAAGAAAAGAACCATTATTCTGAATCTAATAATAATACCTACAGCAGCAATAAACAGAACTGTGAACAGGGACCAGGTTAGATAAGCACCTCAGATGAACGGTATAAGAATGAAGGAACAATGCATTCGGGCTTTTTGTTTATTTGTCTTCAAATTTATATAGCCACCCAGCTCAATCTACTTCAGATCACCTGGCAACTGGTAGCAATCTATATTATGCCCATCATGACTCTTGTGAATAGTGTTTGTCTAACAGCTTTATACAGAGACAGGCAGCAAATAGAAATAATCCATTTCTGAGATGTTTGACGTAAAAGAGGAATTGGACTAATTGCTGAAATATAGACTTATTTTAAAATTTCAGATTATAATAACAGTCTGTTAATCTTGTAGGGAAAAAAACTCATGAGAATATAGTATATCGCGGGCAAGGTTGAATTTTGCCTTGAGTTATACGACAACTAAAATAAGTACAAATGAATGTCTCCTTTGTACTTCAGCTTTTTTTTGTAGTGGGCTAATTGTTTAGCCAATAGAGAGAAAAATCTTGATAATTAACAAAATGCAAAGTTTAATAACTATTTGGTTACTGAAAAGTAATTGTAAGTCATGGAAAAGTATGAAATAGTATGTTTTGTTCTACTCAAGTACAAATATTTTCTTATAATATTTCCTTTTGCATGAATAATTCTATGTCCAGTAATGAAAGGAATTATCATTAAAATTTCTCATGCCTAGAAAGTTGAGCTCAGATTTGAAAAATAAAACGCAGCCCTAGAAATTATATGTCGATTTCATTATATATATATTTGTAATAATTTAATTTGCCCTCTCTTTTACTCTTCCCCTATCAAAGATATTTTTTAAAAGGTGTGAGGTAATTCACTATGTGCAGGCGTGTTAAAAATATGGGACTGATGGAGTTTGTGTTCATGCTTTAGGTATAAAAGATTGCTCTATTGGGATATAAGTCCTTGTCTGCTTCACTCCCTTTTCTTTTCTGAAACCTTCAGAACTTTGTTGCAATGGAGCTTCTGCTTTTCCTTTCTAGAATGATCCAGTCCTCATTTGTTGACATGGAGAATATGTTTGAGCTCTTCAGTGAGGAACAGGAGGTAAGGCAGATCATATGTGATTATAGTGGATCATCTTATTTTCCCTTCATTGTGAATTATAACCCATATATTATAAACTATAAATAATTGTTGCTTAATGACCCTAATGACTTAGGGCTGGAATTTCTTGTCACTAAATAAAGCAGTCCTTAAAAACATCCCATGAGTGCACTGCTTAGGGATGGCAGTTTAATTTAGCCCTTCCCAACCTGATGCCATCCAGCTGCTTTGGAGCTTCCTTCCAACAGTGGCCTGAACCTCCTGACTTAGGAGCTGGAAGTCTCTGATGACACAAATTGGAGAGAACCTAATTAATTTTCAGGATGTATCTTAGTTTGGCCACTATTGTAACTGTTTTTTTTAATAGCCATATTTGAGTTAGCCAGGAGCTAAATGGCATTTGCCATTTTCAGACTGATAATTTTTAATGGCAATACTGATAATTAGGTATGTCACCATTAGAATCTGTATCTGACCCTCTCCAAGGTGTAACTTTGGAGCATATAAATGTGAAGTTCCAGATCAGACTCTTCTACTGTGGCGGCAACTGTCCAGAACTTCCAAAAGAAGCCTTTCTTACCATCTGCTATCTAGCTTTTATTATTGCAACTGCTACAACCTGAATGTCGTGCCTGAAAAACAAATGTTCTACCTCAGGGATGGCACTTCTGTACTATAAATGGCCTCCCAGCGCAACTTCTTGGCCATTAGGGCAAATCTTCCTGCCTCTGGCAACTTAGCCAGCCAGGATCCTAAAATACAGAAAATGTCACAGATGTGTTAACTTGTAGGTGAAGGATGAACCAGGTGCTGGAGATCTTCGATTTCTCTCAGGACGTGTGGAATTTGAAAATGTCCATTTTGGCTACACAGAAGGGTGAGTAGAGAAGGCAATAGTGCTGAACAAGAAGGGTCGAACATGTTTCCAACAGTAGGCCGGTCACATGGAGAATAGGTACTCAATAAGCAAAGAAAGAGAAAGGTTAGTGATGGTGACAATATGAATATGAGCCATATGCTGTCTCATTAAAGCTTTCCAACTCTGGATTAGATAAAGCTCAGAAAGAAACATGTTTTGTATCTCCCTTCTGAATTGTGACCAGTGAGAAAGATAGGGACCTTTTCCGAAAGTTGTTTGGGGAATTAGTAAAATAGTTCAAAAACCTTCTTTCTTTTATCTGTATCGTAATCCTCTTAACCTAGGTTGCTTCTGTGGAGCAAACCGTGGTCATTGTTATTCAAACTATTCTGCTGCCTCTCCAGCAAACTGGAAGAAGTCTGTTTCTGGAACAGAGGAGGGCATCCTGTGTGGGAGGTCTCACCAGGGAGCTTCAGGAGAGCAGTGAAGGTTGAGAGATGGGTGACTGCTCTCTTTTGTTATTCTCCACACAGGAAGGAAATTTTACATGACGTTTCCTTTACCGCAATGCCCGGACAAACTGTAGCACTGGTAAGGAGATAGAAATGGCTCTGCTGTAAATGTTTTGTAATTGTACAGTGCTTTCTTTTGTCTCCCATCTGATAGGAACAATGACGGGCCCCAAATAAGGGGTCAAAAACAGAGGTTGAAACTTAAGTCTGTTTACTTTCTATTTCTTCTCACATGTTTAATTCATAGGGACACTTTGCTTTCTTTCCCTTTCTCTCCAGGTGGGACCTTCTGGGTCAGGAAAGAGTACCATTATCCGCCTGCTCTTCCGTTTTTATGATGTGTGGGGAGGCTGCATACGAATAGATGGACAGGATATCTCTAAGGTAACAAACCCACTGGGAAGTGTTGATAATAGAAAGTCATCCACCATGGATGAAGGCATTGAGAAGGTTCATTTCAACTGAAGTGGGGTAGGAAGAGGATGGGAAGTGTGCCCCAGAATATTATCTAGATAAATTGCCCTGTTGCAGCCTCACCTGACATAACATACCGTATTTTTGGAGTATAAGACGCACCCTTTTTCCTCTAAAAAGAGGCTGAAAATCTGGGTGCACCTTTTGCCACCCAAAGCCCCACCCCTTCACCAAAATGGCCATGCATAGCCTTATGGAGGCTTTCAGAGATCGACTGGGGGCTGGGGAGGGCAGAAATGAGTGAAAAATGGGCCATTTTTTGCCCCCCCCCAGCCCCCAGCAGCACTCTAAGCCTCCATAAGGCTATGCATGCAATTTATTTGACAAAAAACGGCCTGTTTTCATAACAAATGGGGCGTTTTTTGCTCGTTTTTGACCCTCCCAGGAGCACTCTACAAGCCCCCCCCCCCCCAAGGCTATTCATGCCTTTTGTTTAAAAAAAAAACAGGGAGGTTTGCAGACTGCAAAAACTCCCCCCCGCCCCCCTTTTCGGAAAGCTGTTTAGTTAGTGTGGTTGATGAGAATTATATTGGTCAAGTGCTGTGCTAGCAGAAACAAAGTTTTAGGTGCTACAGGTTGTCAGCGATTTCCTTCTCCAACACATGGATAAATACACCTGGAAACATCTACCTACCTACTCACTCTCTCCCTACCTACCTACTGTATTTCTCTCTCTCTCTCTCTCTCTCTCTCTCTCCCCTCTACCTATATACCTACCTACCTACTCTCTCTCTCCCTACCTATCTACTGTATTTCTATTTTTGTCTCTTTATCCCTCTACCTACCAATCTACCTACTCTCTCTCTCTCCCTACCTATCTACTGTATTTCTCTCTCTCTCTCTCTCTCTCTCTCTCTCTTTCTCTCTATTTCTCTCTCTATCCCTCTACCTACCTGCCTACCTATCTACACACTCTCTCTCTCTCCCTATCTACCTACTGTATTTCTCCCCCCACCTATTTACTTTCTCTACCTACTCTCTCTCTCTATTTTTCTCTCTATCCCTCTACCTATCAACCTACCTACTCTCTCTCTCTCCCTACCTATCTACTGTATTTCTCTCTCTCCCTATCTCTCTCTATTTCTCTCTCTATCCCTCTACCTACCTACCTACCTACCTATCTACACTCTCTCCCTACCTACTGTATTTTTCTCTCTCTATTTCTCTCTCTCTCTATCCCTTTATCTACCTACCTACCTAACTACTCTCTCTCTCTCCCTACCTACCTACTGTATTTCTCTTTCTTTCACTCCCTCTCTATCCCTCTTTCTACCTACCTACTTTTTTAAAAAAAGTTGCCTCTTCAAAACCTGGGTGCATCTTATACACCGGTGCGTCTTATACTCCGAAAAATACGGTAGCTTGTATGCACTACTGTGTTGGGACCAGTCAGCAGAGGAATATATATATAGCTGAATATGTCCTCCTAGGATCTCTATTGAAACTGGTGTCTTTAGGTCTGCCTAACTGCTCAGGACTCTTAGTGGCACCAAATTATTGGAGATGATTAAAGCAACGGATACTTTGAAGAATTTTACATCAGAATATAAAATTAAACAGCTAGGAAAGACATGAAATGTTAAGATAGATTTGAGGGCAAAAGAAAATCTGCTCTGACCTCACAAATGTAAAGAAATACAATCTTATCAGAGGAAAACAAACCTAAGTACTGAGGAGGTTTTGATCATACAAAAGGGAGAGAATAGGTGCAGTTTAAAGTCAGGGATATGAGAAACCATTGTTTGACCACAATTTGTTTTCAAGAAAGCTATACAGATAGTTTAATCTCTCACATGCATTCTGTATACCTGAAGTCAAATTAAAAATTGTTGGAGGGATATTGTGGTTACCTATGCTTTATGATCCAGAAAATGAATGGCTCTACAAATGAAAAAAATTGGCTCCCCAGAAGGGTCCATGACAACTTGCCACAGCCAACTCGCCATGGCCAACCCGCCATGGAACCAATATCAAAGACATAGTGGAATAGAATCACTAAAGAAAGGATGCCAAAGGAAGGACAAAATGAAATGTGAATGACAAAAATTAAACTAATTTTTGAACTATTTTAAATGATTAAATTGAATTGCTGAATTGTCCCACAGCTAGTTGTCTCGCGGCGAGTTGACTGTGGCGAGTTGTCCCATTCCCTTCAGAAAACTAAAACGGTAACTCCAAGTGGCCCTATCCAGTGTCAGAAGATGCTAGTAGTTATCTATCAACAACACCCTGAGGCCCAGAGGTGCCATACCCTTGCTGTACAGTGTGATCCCCTGGATAGAGCCAAATTGACATAACACCCTTTGCATGTCTTTTATACCCACTTATGCTTCTCCTCTCGGAGCTCCTCAAAGCTTGATGACACCACCCAGCTGCTTAATTGCTTCTTCATGTTTATTGCCACAGCAACAGACATATGATTCCATTTAAAGGTGGATTAAAGGTTTGTGCTCAGCAGGCCTCCACTTCTCCTGTGGCCACCCAAGCTCACTGGGGAAGGACTACGGGAGGGAGATTGAGGGAGATTCTTAGATGGCCCATATAGTCTTTGGGAGCTCAGTGTGGTGGTGGTGGTGGGGGATATCAAAGGACGGCTGGTTCTTTCATGTCTGTTAGAGCTGTTTGGTGTCTCTTCTTCTTCTACTGTGGTTCCCCAAATCCATCCTCTTAATTTTCTCTCTATTACTCCCTATGGTTATACCTTTCCGTAAGGATCTAGCTCATTCATTAGATCTGTCCTGGTTACTGGAATCAATACCTAGGAAGCAATGGGAGGTGAAAGCGATAAAATGGCATCTAGAGATAGATGACAAATAGTTTAGGCAAGTCGAAAGCTGCATAATTTCCTACGGGGTGCATGTTCACAACACAGCGTCCCACAGGCTTTTTTTTTCTTCTTTTTATCTTGCCAGCCAAACCATTTTCCCTAGAATTTGTCATCTAATAATGAAACTCCCCAGAGATGATTGAGCCCGTCCATTATTTGGTATGGTTTCTGGTTTAAAGTGCCTGCATTCCCTAGAGTAGATCGAAAAACAGCAGCACTGCAGTCATTTGCATTCCTTCGTTTTCTGCCTCCCCTTGTATTCATCAAAGGGACTGAAAAGGTTGAGCTACTGCTTATTATGATGCTGAGCAGAGACAATAGGCATATGTTCAGTTTATCTTAAGCTTACTGCAAACAGATCCTTTCCAGATAGATTGGGCCTTCACTCTAAGCAGATAAAGAGGGTACCTGGTTAGGGAAGGCTGTTTTGAAATGCCAACTCTCTGAATTGGTGTCAGTTGGGGTTCCCCTCACCTCAGTTGGGGAAGTCCTGATAATTCATAATATCTTTAGCATTTATCCTGAAGCTAACTATCCATCAGACTGGTGTGGGTGTGAAAATGGCAGCTATATTCTAAGCGTAAATGAATTGCACAGTTTCTCACTTCATCCTTCATCTTTCCCCCCCGAATGCCATCACTCTGCTAAACAACTATCGGTAATTCCCACAACACTGTCAAATTATTTACTAAGACTGTATTACTATGCTGCTTCTCTTCCTTCCTAGTACCTCTCTTCCCACGTATTATAACCATGTTGCTTCTACCTTTACAATTTATATTGTTTTATTTGTTCCTAGTATGATTTGATTGCTTATTAGGAACCTATGACTATCACTACCATGTTTCCCCGAAAATACGACATGTCCTGATGATAAGGCTATGCCACATTTTTCTGGTGGGCAAAAATATAAGCCCTCCCCTGCAAATAAGACCCCTGGACAACCCCCCACCTCTGGCCAGGCAGAGCGCCACTCACCAACCTAGCGGTATCCCAAAGGTACCAAGCTGCAGGAACCGGGGGGGGGGGGGGGAGGCAAAGGTGATCATGTTGCTTGGTGCTTTCAAGATACCACTAGGTTGGTGAGCAGCACTGTGCCCAGCTGCAGAGGGGGGTTGTCGGGCAGCTGCTCTCTTGTGAGCGGGCTCCCAAAGAGCCCGGAAGAGTCTCATGGGCAAATGGCTGTATTGCGCTGTTGCAGCAGCGCAACACAGCAGCCATGAAGCGACCACGCTCACGAGCAGCCACCCGGCAAACCCCCTTTCCAGCCGGGCACAGCAGCATTCACTGACCTAGGGGTATTGCCAAGCCGCGTGAGCGCCTGTTTGCCGCCGCCCGGCTCCCGTGGCTTGGCGCCTTCAAAATGCCAATGAATGGCACTCTGCACGGCTGGAGAGGGGGGTTGCGTGAGCGGCTGTTCCGCTCTCACTAACACGCCTCCCAGCCTCACAATGCCCTGGCCCAGCTCTCCCTGCAGAGCCAGGGCACTCCGCCGCCGCTGCCACCGCCACCATCCCAGCGTGACTTTTCCAGCAGCTTCCAAACCGAGTCTTCCAGCAGTGGCCACTCTGGGCGTATGCTCTATGGTTGTGGGCCAGCTGCCGGCAGAGCGTACGACAACGCAACACAGCCATTCGCCCATGAGGCTGTGCCTGGCTCTTTGGGAGCCCGCTCACAAGAGAGCAGCCGCCCGGCAACCCCAAAACAATAAACCATCCCCTGATAATAAGGCCCAAGTGATATTTTGTGGGTAAAAAGAAAATAAGACCCTTTCTTATTTTCAGGGAAACACGGTCAGTGTTGTCTCTCATGATTCTTTCTAAATGTATTTTATTTTTCTTTATATACACTGAGAGCCTATGCACCAAAGACAAGTTCCTTGTGTGTCCAATCACACTTGGCCAATAAAGAATTCTATTCTATTCTATCTGCCCACATCCACAGGCAAAGCAGGTCTCTGTGCGTTCCCATATTGGGGTAGTGCCCCAGGACACCGTCCTCTTCAATGATACCATTTGCAACAACATCCGATATGGTCGTATTGATGCTACCAATGAAGAAGTTATGGAGGCTGCCATGACTGCTAATATCCATGATCGCATCCTTACGTTCCCTGATGGTAAGGACAACCTCAGCTTTATCTACCACTTTGCCTTGATCTCACCTGATTACCCTGGGATGTCTGCTTGATGGTTGAGTACAGGACTCAGATTTACTCCTTAATTTCTGCAGATACAGTTGGGAAAAATTCCAAATTAAAGCCATTGACAGCTCGGTAGGTCTGTGCAAATAATAGGTAGCTACATTTTGAGATGTCGTGTGGTGGGGGAGCCAGGACTATTCTTGATCTGTATGGACCAATAATTTGATTTGGTGTAAAGGGGCCTCCTTTGTTCTTGCCTGAACCTTATCTGAAGCCTTTATTAGTATTACCCTGTTTCCCCCAAAAGAAAACCCAACTGGAAAATAAGCCCTAGCATGATTTTTCAGGGTGCTCATAAGCCATACCCCCCCAAAATAAGACCCAGTTAAGATCGTCAACCAGACGGATGCATTTAGTACTGCATTTCTCAGAAAACAAGACCTAACCAGAAAATAAGCCCCAATGCATCTTTTGGAGCAAAAATTAATATAAGACCCAGTCTTATTTTCAGAGAAACACGGTATTAATTTATTTGACTTGGACACCACCTGTGTGCCATCAAATTTGAGCAGCTCACAAAACACAACCCAACAACAATATTCAAACCAGTTAAAAAGCAATAAGATGGCAAATCCAGCCAATCCGTAAGTTCCGCAAGGTGCTTGGACTAAATGAAAATGAAAAATGAAAAATAAAATGAAAAGCTTGAGAGAATAACCAGGTCTTTTAAGACCATCCAGAACACCATCAGGGTGGGAGCCATTCTGATCTCCAGGGAACTTCATTCCAGAGGGCAGATGCTGCAATAGAGAAGGCATGCTTTCAGGTCCCATTTAGTGGCGCCATTTGCTCGAAGGAATCCAGAGCATGTCAACCCTGTTGGATTGAACCAGTTGAGCCGATAACAGGAGAGACAGGTGGTCCTTCAAGTAACCAGGCTCTGTGTGTTTAACAATAATTCCTATTGTTCTCATCCAGCCCATTTTCTGTGAGTATGGACATTGTGGGATGGCGTATCTGGGAAGCCAGATGGGAAAAAGTTGACCAACAGTTTCCAAAACTGAGGGGCCAAATCCATTCAACCTCACCCTATCCTACCAGTCTTCTAAGACCAATTGATGAATGAGATCCTGACTAGTGAAATAAATGAGATTAGCCTCTATGTCTCTGTTTGCAAAATCATCCTATTCCCTTTTTATATTTTTAAGTGACCTGCTTAGGAAAGGGTGGATTTTTTTTTTATTCTTTGCTGGTAAATCTAGGATGGTGCTACTGCTATTACAAATAGCTGTAAAGATTTTAAAATGCTCTGCCCGAATGGCAGAAAGCAGCCATTTGTATCTCAGATGGCCTTCCTTTTTTACATAGAGTTTTACTTTCCTCTGTGCTTATGCCTCAAAGGTTATGAGACGCAGGTTGGTGAGCGAGGCCTGAAGCTGAGTGGTGGGGAAAAGCAGCGAGTTGCTATTGCCCGTACCATCTTGAAGAACCCTGACATCATCTTGTTTGATGAGGTAACGGAGGAGAAGGATTGCCTTAATATCTGTCTCAATCCCAGAGAAGGTCATCCTGTTCTTTAGAGAGAACAGCCTATTGGATATGGGATATTTGCCGATGGGAGGGAGGGAGAACAGAAGAATCAAGTTTAATATCCAAACTCGGTTAGAAAAATAAAGTTTAATATCCAAACTTGGTTAGAAGAATCAAGTTTAATATCCTGTGGAGTAGCCTAGAAAAGGACACAATTGACTGGGATCAATGGTTGCCTCCCACATTGCGACCATGTGTGGCAAGTATACCAGTAGTCCTCGAGTTATAGCAGTAATGAAGCCTGTCCATCATGATTGTAACTCACGTTGATCACCCCACGACCGATCCAACTTTATGATTGTTTTGCAACAGTCATTAAACAAACGCCACAGTCACTAAGTGAACCAATGCTTCACTATGAGCATGATTTTGCTGAGAACTGGACGTAAATGCTGTTTTGGGTGGTGGTGGTGGCAAAACCATCGTGAAATGTGGTTACATGACTCTGGGATGCTGCAAACAGCCATAATGTGGCCCAATTACTGAGTGCTTGAAGAACAGTGATGATGGGGGGGGGGGGGGGGAACCTCAGAACTTTGAATTTGGATCATAGGTACCTCCAGGAAAGTCCATCATAACTTTGAAAGGTCTCTAAGGGACCGGTCATAAATCAATAATTACTTGTACTTTTATCTATTTGTTTCCCACATCTGAAGTTACGTTTGCATTTTGCCCTTCCATGCCTTTTTTTTAAAAAAGTAAGTCTGAATTTTGGGAGCACTTGGAAGGAGGATAACATCACAAATTGTGTTATTCTTTAAAACTACATTTCTCTTCCTCGTTCCCCAGACCATTTGTAACCTGTTCCTGAGTAGTTCTCCCCACAATAACAATAGTACAGAACTACAAAGAGCATCTCTCAGCTCTTTACCATGGCACCGAAACAACATGGGTGGCTTATAGGTACTACTATGCCAGTGACTTGACACTAAAAGGAGGTTCAGGGTCCATTACTTTCCTCTATATCCCCCTTTGCTCTGCTACAATGTGCTGACTCTTACAGGCAACATCAGCACTGGACACTAAAACGGAGAGGAAAATCCAGTCATCGCTGGCTAAAGTATGTGCCCATCGCACCACTATTATTGTGGCTCACAGGTAAGGTGAAATGTCATTTCATAAGAATTTTAAATAACGGTTTTAAACATAATCCTTGTTAAAGGAAATCTGTTCTTGTTGTACAAAGTGGGTCAAATGCATGTCTTGTCTTGTTTTGTTCCTGCAATCGTATTGTTAAAGATTGATTTTAAAAAACTTGAATTTTATATGCTGTTGACATCGTCATTTTATAATTTTGAGCCAATTTCTGTCACTTCTCTAATTCAATCCCATGTCCAAAGTTTTTTCCCCAAGCTATCATAGGTTCTTTAGTTTGTTGTTCTTCTAGCTTAACCTCTAACAAATATCGATATAGTTTTTTAATTACCTTTTCATCTGTACCTATCAAAATTTTATCTAACTCAGTCATTTTATCATGGAAACCTTCCGTTTTAAGATCTTTATCGTATCTAACCTTTATTTGCAAGTATGAAAACCAGTTCATCTTTATTCCTTCCTGTTCCAGTTCTTGCATAGATTTAAGTTCACCCTCTGCATTCAATATTTCACCATATCTAACTGTTTGTTCCTTTTTATATATTATTGGATATGAAAATGCTTCAATAGTTGATAACCAGACTGGAATTTTAAAATAATGTCTTTTAATCTTCTCCGAATTTAATAACAAAGCCTCCCGTATATAATGTCTTCTGAAATACCCTTGTGTTTTAGTTCCCTTGTACCATAAGAAAACGTGCCATCCCAACAACAGATCATGTCCTTCCACAGTCAGTAATGTAGAATTTCTTAATGTTATCCACTCCTTTACGCACATTAGGTTTGTTGCCTAATAGTATAATTCCCAGTTGGGCAGACCAAATCATCCTCTTATTCTAGCATCTTGTAATAATTTTAATTTTATTTTTGCTTTCTTTCTCTGCCAAATATATTTCAAAACTATTTTATTTAAGTTGTCAAAGTAATATTTCCCTAATCTGATTAGAATTGTCTGGAACAAATATAAAATTCTGGGCAATATATTCATTTTGATTGTGGATCTTCTCCCTATCATTGATAATTGCAAATTTTCCCACTTTGTGAAGTCTGTCGCAATCTGCTGTAAAAGCCCTTTATATTGAGTTATATTCTTTTGCTTTGTCTGTTGCATCCAGCATCAGAGGAAATCACCTCAGGAGAGTTCCTTGGCTTTTTAGCAATTTGCGGCTACTCTCCGCTTTTTCCAAAATATTAGTCATCAAGGTTCGGAAAACAAGGCCTGATACACTATAGATAGTTGGTGCTGACACCTGAATCCTGTTACATGTGGCTGAATTAGAACCATAGGATATGGAATGGCTAAAATTCCAATAAAGTTCAGGACATCATTCTAAGATAGATTTGCTAAATATTAAATATTCTACTCATTACATACATTACACACTGAACTGTAGTGATGCAGTGGTTAGAATGTGATATTGCAGGCTAATTCTGCCCACTGCCAGGAGTTCGATCCTGACCGGCTCAAGATTAACTCAGCCTTCCATCTTTCTGAGGTCGGTAAAATGAGGAACCAAATTGTTGGGGGCAATATGCTGACATTTGTAAGTCATTTAGAGAGTGCTGTAAAGCACTATGGAGCGGTATCTAAGTCTTAAGTGCTATTCATGTTGCTATGTTCTACATCTACCACTTTTCAGAACATTTTGTGTTAGAATCATCCTTGTATAGTTCTTTCCCCAGAGATGGATTACATCTGAGATGTCAACCTGTGCATGTCATGTGTTGTACGTTATTGACAACTGTCGAACTGTACATACTGGCTTCTAAGTAATAGTAATTATCTGTCCTTTACAGGCTATCAACCATAGTTAAGGCTGATCAAATTCTTGTGATCCGGGACGGCCATGTGGTAGAGCGTGGAAGGTAAATAAATGTAAAAAAACCTCAGAGGTTTTTTTTAGGAGGAAGTAAACCCCTATATTCTCCCCACTTTACTTCCCACCAAACAAATATTAACCGAAGTGTGGATTTCTACCTTTTCAAGTCCTGTTCAAAATAAACAGTGGAATCACAGAAACAGGACAGTTATTATTGTTATTTCTAACACTTCCTTAGACGACTTTGCCAGAAGGTTAGTTTGAGACAGTCAGATCAGAAGTGGAGTATTAGCCCCAGATGCAAATTATTGGTCAATCTTGTTCAGCGCAAGCCTTATTTATCCCCCCCCATCCCCATCATGGCACTATTTCCTGGGCATTCATCCCCCACACCCTTCTCTTCCTCACCTGCACTCTACCCAGCCAGTTTAATGCAAAGTCCCCGTTTCCCAGAAAATAAGGCAGGGTCTTATTTTCTTTTGACTCCTGAAATAAGCGTTTGGCCTTATTTTCAGTGAGGTCTTACTATTTTTGAAGTGCAGGAGGCGGTGAGCATGGTCACCTCATGGCTGCTGCTGTGTTGCAATATTTTCGAGGAGGGCTTGTTTTCAGGGGAGGGCTTATTTTAGCACATGCGCTCAAAAGCCCGATTGGGCTTATTATCCGGGGAGGTCTTATTTCGGGGGAAACAGGGTAGCAATAGAGGCAGCAAGTGAAACCCATTTGGTGGGATTTTTCGATGTGAAAATTCTCCTCCTGAAGCCCCAGTATTTGGATCGATTTCAGTCTATCAGAGGACACCCCCCACACCCTTTCCCTCTTTTTACATGTGAGAGCAACAGGAAAGGTGAAAGAACTGCACTGTTCTGGGTGGAGGGAGGGGAGAGGCAGGGCAGGCTGCAGAGAAGAAAGCTGTCTTTCCCTTCCCTACCCTTTGCTCTCCAGACACCAGCAAGTGGAGATAAGTGCTGTCCCCATGTGAGGGCAGTTACTTTACAGGCCTCATTCCCAAGGCAAGATAAGAGGATTGTTCTGGGGCAGTGATTTTCATTCTGACATACCTTCCTCCCCTTCTTAGGGTGGAAGAGAGTACTATGCTAGTTTGGGGGGCGGGGTGGAAAGGTTGAGCCCTTCTTGTAACTCCCTTGATTTCCTGCTTATCACCAAACCTGCTGACAAATGTCCAGATTGGGAAAGCTGTCACCGCCTGTGACAAAAGGACAGGCTTTATAGGATGTTAATGCACTGTACAGTATATTGTGTTTCCACGAAAATAAGACAGGGTCTTATTTCCCCCCCCCCAAAAAAATAAGTGATTGGCCTTATTTTCAGGGAGGTCTTATTTTTGAGGTGCAGGAGGCGGCGACTGTGGTCACCTCATGGCTGCTGCTGTGTTGCAATATTTTTGAGGAGGGCTTATTTTCAGGGGAGGGCTTATTTTAGCGCATGTGCTCAAAAGCCCGATTGGGCTTATGATCCGAGGAAGTCTTATTTTCAGGAAAATAGGGTAGGTACGTATGATGTTGGGAAAGTTCGACTGCGAAAGTCCAGAGCAACCTAAGCAAGGGATATGCTTTCTGCTGAGTCTTTTTGAATTAACCTTTGCTGCATTTTGCAGGCATGAGCAGCTGCTAAAGAAAGGGGGCCTCTACTCTGACATGTGGGCTCAACAAGGAAGTGAGATGCCTAGTGGCTCAGACACCGACAGCAAAGTCAGCCTATCGAAAGCTGGCCCTGAGGAAGTAGAAGCAGGCAGTGTGGTGGATGAACCTGAAGCTCAGGATGAACCTGAAGCTCAGGATGAACCCAAAACTCAGGATGAACCCGAAACTCAGGAGGAGCCTGAAGAAGAGGAGGATGAAGCAGAGGGGGATGAAGAGGAGGATGAAGAGGAGGAATCATAGCCAAGCAACTGAAAGAACCACTGAATGTCTCTTGCACGATGGAGCTTGAAGCTAAAGAGGGGGGCTGCTACCTTACCTTGGACATTTGTGATGGCTCCTCACACAATGGGAAAGCTCTGGTCCCAAGCACATTTAGCAGATCCACCAAGGTGGTTATTGAAATCAAATTTAGAGGAAGCATAGACTCTGTTTATTCTTAGCCTATGATGGGTCCATAAGGAGTTGTCTTGCAAGCACCTGTCAGGTGCAAAATACATTGTTTGGTGATCCAGACTTGTCAGTAAAGGGGAGAAGCAGGGGATCAGGGTCACCCTGCTCTGCCACCGTTGTCACGGGCAAATGTCTTCCTTCACAAGATGAACTGGGTAGGCGGGGAGAGGGGAATACTTACAGCTGTGAGTATTGCCAGCCTTCTGTAGGAACCAGAGGAATCCTCAGGGAAAGGAGGCGCATTTTCATAAGTTCTGATTTTGAAATGTCTGTTTGATTTTCATAAACTGTTTTCAGATCAATTTGCAGATTGCATTTTTTTCAGTCTCACTGGTTAAAAAGAAAGGACTAAGTAGCAATGACTGAAAATCCTTTTCAACTATTGTGTTGGTGAGAGGAGCAAGATTCATAAAGTGCTGGTCTTACTAATAATTATGAATCTGGTTTTTATTTATATCTGTCGGTAATAAAAGAAAATTAAGGCAAGGACAGAAATTCATCGTGGGTGGAAATGGTAGGACAGAGGAAGAAGAAATACACCTTTTCACCTGTGTCCTAGTTTATTAGCTGCTCCTTCATGGTGGCTATATGGAGAATTGACAATTACTACTTACTTAGGGCCCTATTGCAAGGTGAAGTAATCTTGGCCTGGGTGAGACAGACGCTGGAGAGCCTACCAGATCTCACTGAATATTGCTTTAGTGCCAGACTTGTGTTGCAAAAATCAAGATAGCCATTAGATGGAAGCAAAATGATATGGAAACTGTTCAATTTTTCCTTTATCTATTGGTCTGCACTCAAGATCCAGTAGCCCTATTTGTATTGACTCATAAAAATGCATGATAATCAATTGACGGAATAAATACAAGGGAGCTGTTAGAAAAAATTCAGCGAAAACAGGTTCAACTTCTCCGATTTGGAAAATCAAAGGGTTTCTGGTGAGGGAAGAAAAAAAATTGAATTCACACATGATGTTAGGCCAAGGATTCTTTAGTTATACCTCAAATCATATTCTTGGTAGATTTCATATAAAAAACTATGTAAGAATCAAATAAGCCACATGATGGCTTAGCAAGATGTGTAAAGCCGGCTGCTGATTTGTATGGGCAGCTGTGATCAGTTGCACTGCGGAAAAATTGGTAATAAATAGTAGGCTTCTAGCAGTGGTGGGTTGCAGGTGATATGCCGTGGTACGGGCATACCGGAGCCTGTATGGAGTACTGGGCACCGTTCCGGTACGGTGCTCCAGGGGGCCCACCTGCGCTCCTTACCTGTCTGAACTCTTCGGTGCTTCCGCTCACGCGTACAGCGCCTGCACGATGCTCCGCCGAGCAGCTGGAGCATCACGGAGCCGTCGCTGGATGGTAAGACGCATGCGCACGCTGCATGTATATGCGCACTCTGTGCGGGACGATGCCGGGCCCCGTTGCAACTGTACCGGTTGCGACAGGATCCGGAATCCACCATTGGCTTCTAGATAGGTAATAAATAAGAAAAGGCTTCTAGTAGCCTTTTCTCCTAAAGTGCAAGTAGATTTTGCTTAACGACCACAGTGGGGTCGCCAACTCCATCACTAAGTGGCATGATCATTAAGCAACACATTGGAATGCAACTTAACAATTTTACTATTGTTAAGTTGCATTCCAATGTGTTGCTTAATGATCATTTCATTTCTCCATTGACTGCTTATTGGAAGCTGAAGTTGCAAAAATGGCACTCACGTAACTGGAATGCTGCAGTCGTTGAAAACACCTGACAGTTGTGAAGCGCTTGCATCAAGATCATGTGACTAGGGAGATGCTGCAAAGGTTGTAAGTGGAAGAAGGACCAGTCGTAAAGTTACTTCTTCAGCATCATAATTTCAAATGGTTCCTAAACAGGGCAATTGTTGAGAACTATCTGTACATCGGAGTCCTTACCCTATCACACGTTTGATTATTCACACATGCTTTTTTCCTAAGGCAGAGAGAGGAACTGGCCTAATCACCCAAGTGGCTTCAAACTTTAGGTAGAACTCACTGTGTCCCTGTTTCTAGCCTAGTATCTTTAATTACCACCCCAAAGTGGCTTTTACATGCATATTATACCTAGTTCTCAGTTTAAAACCACAATTGGAACGTAACCATGAATATTATAGGTAGTTCTTGACTTATGACTACAATTGGGACTGGAATTTTGGTTGTAAGTCCTTGTTACCATCGTCGGGGCATCACATGACCAGGCTTGTATTTATGGAAACTGAGGTGATAGGATGGCTGAAAATTCTGCAGCTGCAATGATTGAAACAACAGAGGAATAACTGCTTCAGTTAGAAATTAATGAGCACATATCGCCTACTGTATGTCAGGAACACACTGGATCACGATCACATCAGGATGATCCCAACGTCCAGCCCAAGTTTTTGACTCTTTCCAAAGCAGGAACAGGTAGCTATGTTTCCTGAGGTTCTTCGCTAGATTGCCTTTGCGGCAACAAGAGGGCATTCACCCCTGTATTAATTCTAACTGTATGGATCTCCATGTCAAGTAAATAGCCACAGTTGGAAATTGAGAATAATGTTTGTTTCTTATTCAAGAGCTTGATTGTTTCAAAACCACTTCTTTCCACCCACTCCTGTCTCGGGATGCTCCCGAGCATTATATGGAGGAAAACATGAGGGAGAATTGATGTAAGCATTGGGTGTGGGAAGGGAGATTCTTATACACAAGAGAGTAGCACAATTTGTACATTAGCATAGATGCTTTACTCCTTTACATTTGTACTTCCTCCACTGTGCATTGCCTACTCTCCCTGGCATTAAGTTGTTAACCCTAGAGGTCTGTTCCCCCTCCCCCCAAATATATTCTGACTTATGACTAGAATCTTCCAGTCTCGTTCCTCCACTTGTGATCTAACGTTTTCTCATCTGTGTTTATGCTTAACAATATACAAGAACCAACAGTGGCACATGTGCTTCTCGGTTTTGCCTTGGAAAATTGAACAACTTTGTAGAATCCACTGTAGACAAATTACTAGGAAAGTTTCTCCCTACTAAGGCAATGTCCACCAACAGTATCATATCCACCCATTGGATGACTGTTGGTGTTAATTGCATCTGGGTCCCTCAAAGCAAAAAAAAAAACCTCCTTGGAGGAAAGGGCCTCTGGTTACAGAAAAAGGCTCTGGGCCTCGTAGACACCCCCAAGACAGTGCCCACCATGATCAGTCATCTTGTTGCAGTTCCTGTTGGTGCCTGCTCTGATACCACAACATGGTGGGAAGATTTTGGCAGCCGTGGTAGCGACGCTGGCGTTCTTCCTCTCCTAAGGGTGGCACAGAGTGGCAAGGGGCTCCTGCTAATGTGACATTGAGCAGCTGGATTGGAGTGCCAGAGGCGAAGACTGCAGACCATGAACCTACCTGCAAAAACAGGAGAAACTGGCTTCACTATGAAGGGCAGTTGATAACTTTCAGAATCAATTTCATTGGGATGCTTCAATTCATGACTTTAACCTTGTACATCATCACCCCGTAAAGCTATTCAGTAAAAGAAGTTATCATCAAGGCCCATTTGCTTTCAATTGTGCAGACTTCAACAAAAAAGTCCTTGCTTGGGAGCTGAACTTTTATTGCACAAATTTCACTTAAATCTTGTGGAAAAATTAGTTGTGACTTAAGCTACCTTTGATTACAACTGAGTGTAAGTCACCAAATTTAAACAGTTATGGCTGAAATGCATTTTCAGATTAGGAACATCCAACATTTATTTTAGCAGTAGAACTTTAAAAAGCAAGGTATAATAAACCCAAGTTCTCCATTCCAATGAGCTCAATTTCCCCCCAGTTCACATCAAAGGACTACTTTGCTGGATATTTCTGATCTAGCATTTATTTTTTTCTCTTCAATGCAGAGATTCTGAAACCAGTTGAACTCTAACATGGTTGCTAAAGGTAATCATTTTCAGAGGAGAGTATAACCATGGTTTACGCAATTAGTCAATTTTCTGGACTGGCATAACCCGGGTTGGTTTGCAGAATTCAGTAAGCTAAAATGTAGTTAGCTAGTGCTTTGTTCCGCAGGCCAGGCAAATATAGCCTCTATCTGTTATGGTGCCATTGAGGAGCAACTGACTATATGCCCTAGACGAGACAGCATTCTTCTCCATCACCTATACTGCACACAGCACATACTGCTTCACAAGAGAAAATCAACCTGATTGCCAGATGATCAGAAACTGGCTTATATATACAATAAAGTGTAATGGCAACTGCTCTGTGCAAAGTAGCCAGAGAGTTTTACTCCCAAAGACAGATTTAATCCCATCTTTCTTACGGTGCAATTGGAAGAAAACTGAGGTCAGCCGTCCTGTTAATGATTCTGTCCCAGTTGCTAAAAGCCATCCCTGGTGAAGTCCTTTTGTTGTAAAAAAAAAAAAAATCTTTTTAAGGAAGTCTGACTGGTGGATCCAAAAAGAAGGGCCTTCTCTGGGGTGGCTCCCTCCCTGTGAAACATCATCTCTACAGAAATGGCCACCATTTTGACACTCTTTCAAAAGGCTCTGAAGACATGATTTTGCCAACAAGCCTGGGGATTGCAGGGTAATATGGAGCCCACTGAGTGGTTGGTTTGATTGTTGCTGTCGGGTGGGTGGGGGTTTATTGGGTTTTGAATTGGGGTTTTATTTCTGTAAGCTGCCCGGAGTCACATGAGTTGGTCGCCATACAAATGTTCTTAAATAAAGCCCCGGTTGTAAAATGATCTGAAATTCCAGCATTAATATTGGATTTTAATGTTATTTTGGTGGCTTTGCTTTTTGTTTAGAATTGACAGAGAATCTTCTGACAACTTCTCAGGGCACATGCTGTGCATAATAAGAGAGCCCCTGTTTGAAAGAGACAGACAGCAGATGGAGCAAAATACTTCAGATGGAGCTGCTTACATTCTTATAATACCTATTAATGTTCTTAAATACTTACCGGCAAAGTATGCTGAAGTAGACACTGGTCGGGTTGCAGTCCTGCCCAGAATTCAGCAAAAGCTGATCCGCTTCGTAGGGCAGTGGTGCTATGGACCAACACTACATTGGGATGGCGCTGCGATGCCTGAAGCTTCTTTACCAATGGCCCTGGATAGCTCTGGTCAACAAAGAGCAGGACCCGTCGGGCATTGCAACTTTCCAAGTCTGTTAAGAGCTCTGAGATGGCGTAACGCTCCTTAGGATCAGCCTGTTGTGGGGGGAAAGGGCAGCTCATTAGCACCGTCTCCCCTGCCCTGGCTCCCCCCACCTGAACTCTACGGTCCAGAGATCAAGGGAATTTTCCCACCCTGAAGTTAAAAGAAGCTGGATTAAGTTGGAAAGAGCAAGCCGGGGCCAGCACCCTCTGCAAAAGCTGCTGTTGCCTTTCTCCCTGCAGGCAAGGATGAAAGAGCTAGATGGGCCTTTGAAGGGGACAGGTGAGAAGAGAGGGCTGCGTCTATTTGCAAGTCTGTCAGCTTCTCTTCTCCCTCCTGTTGGGCTGCCCAGAACATGTTGGGGCAGGTGAGGATTCAATTCACCGCCCATTTCCAATCAATGAAACCCTCATCACATGCAAATGGTCAAATGGAGACCTGTCTAAGGACTTGTATAAGCTAATGATGACAGAGGAGCTTGGCTCAACTGTAAAAATCATTCCTCAAAAGAACTAGGTGGCAGGCTAAATCACCTCCACCTCTTTATGGCCGTAGAAGAAGAAGCTGGATGAGAAGCAAAATGTCTTCAAAGAAAAACAAGGAAGTCCAGTTGCCTCTTGGGGGGCGGGGGGTGGGGGAAGCATCTTTGGGGCAGCCATTTCTTGTTTTCAATGTGGATCCACCCCACCAATCAATACCCACCAGACCCTACTCACAATGCCATTATGGTTAGCATCCCACAAGAACATGGTGCCATCACTGGAAGCTGGACTGTTCAGGTAGAGTACCAGTGTGTCGGCACAATGCAGGCTACGGCAGATAAGTGCCAAGTGGGACCGGATCGCCAACTTCTCTGTGGCTGGTTGCACATTTCCCATCTCCACTGCAGAAAGAGGATGGGGAGAGGCCAGCTGGCATTACTCCTCTTTAGTTGGTGTCTTCTCATCCAATCCTTCCCATTACCTATTCTATTTACAGCTCTAATTTCCAAGGATCACTCATGCCTCCTTTGTGGAAAAGACCTATCGATCCAATAGTTGTCTCCTCAAAGGCATGCCATCTGTAGCCAATTGTGGGTTGATTGATTGTGGTACTGATTGCATATCTTTCAGTGGCCATGGGGAAGTGGAATTTGGAAATGCAAGAACTAATTTGGCATCCTGATGGTAATTAGTGGGAAGTTGTTTCTCCATGTTGAGTGTGTGTTTGTACAGTAAACTGATAGAAAACTGTGAACAGCATCACAGAATAACACCCATAGTTACTACAACACGGCTCCAACTATGCTAGACTCCGTGCTTCCAGACTGGGATTACAAAGCCACCTCAACATCCACAGATGAACCACACAAGAGTGTCTTCTTTTAAATCTAATCTAAATAACTACTGTATGTGTGATGGGAAGGAGAATGGGAGGAGGAAGAGTAAGGAGATACAACTGCTGTTGAAATACAGGGGATTCTCGTCTAAAACACACCACAAAGACCTTTAACACTGAGAAGCCTTCTTTTCTGACTATCAGACTCTCTCCACAGAAGAACAAGGGACTTTCCCATCCCCTCTAGCACACTTGTTTTAGTACCTGAAGCCTGTCCCTCATTGGCAAAGAAAGCCTTGATATGCTCTTGGCGGAAACCATTTCGTCGAAGCATCTGGTAGAAAAGCAACAGGTTCTGGGCATGGTGAGGATAGGTGACCTGCTCCTGCCAGCCACCTGGAAGAGAATGACTCTCAACAGTCAGCACCTTCAGCTGACATGCATCAAAACAATACAAGAGCTCCTATAGTCCCTGCCTGTATTCATCCTTCTCCAAAGGATCTGTTGCAGTGCTCAGTGGGTTCAAACTCATCTCTCTATACCCCTTTTTGCTACCAACTCCGAATGGGAATGAGCACTTCTTAGTAGCCCCTCCCGGGCACCACTCCACACCTGCAATCAGTACTGCGTGATCACATGTCTGATACATGCGACACAACTTGTACATTGGAGACTGCTGGCGATGACACCGCCGTGTATTCTTGTTGAGCTCGCAGTAGGCAGCTGTGGAACTAGAACCGACAAGAGGCAGCGGCTGTGGGCATGGGCTGTAGCCATGGAGATCTAAGGAAGGAAAAGAAAGAGAGATTTTTAAAACCGAACTACATGAGGTGAGGACTCAGGAAGCTTAACAAAGTCTAGTTTAAAAAAGTAAGAACTAGTTGCTCCAAAGTCTTTACTCATCCTGAATTTATCAGCATTGTCTATTACATTTTGCCTTCCAAAATTTCAAACTATTATTCTACCTTTTCAGTTTAGGCTTAGTCAGACATTCCTTCCTGCAGCCATCTTTTATGATAATGCTTTGGAGGAAAGATGCAGCAGGATCAGGTTTAAATTAACAAAATGATTTATTGCAAAACAAAGGGCAACACCTTTCCAGTCTCGTTGCCCTGTAACTCTCTCCAGACCCAGTGCAGGCACCCACCTATGCAGTGCAATTTCTGCAGGTGTTTCAGATCCTGCGCCACCACTATCAGGGGCAGAAAATGTATCTCGCAAAACCCTACTGGTGGTTCTTCATGGCGCATGTGTCCCGCTGAGCGCTGGCTCCGCCCCTTGCCACGTCCTGCTCTGCGCTTTAGCTGGTTCTCACAGTGATTTCTCTGTACAGGAGTCAAGCATTCGTAGCTCCCTGCACAGAAGAAAATAAGCACCTTTGACGTAAAGCACTCAGAGGAACTACGCAGATATTTTTCTGCAAAGGTCTGCTTAGTGACATAAACGCACTGATTGTCAGTGGGTTTCCAGATTTGACAGGAGATTCCCTGGAGTTCTAGCTAAGTCAGGACTTTCCTGCTAAGTAGGAAACATCATAATTTTATTTTTTATAATGCTCTCTTAACTTCTGATTTTCTTTGTGGGGAGTGATGGAGTTTGGCCATGCATATCTTTTCTCCTTTGTCTCCATCTCTCCCTCCCCCCTCTCTCTCCCTCTCTTTCATCTTTCTCTTTCTCTTTTTTCTTTCTTTCTTTCCTCCTTCCTTCCTTCTTTCCTTCCTTCCTACCTACATACCTACCTATCTATCTAATCTATCATTATCATCATCTTTATCATTTATTTCTGGATCAGCATTGATTCCTAGCAACCCTCTAGATTAGTCCCTGCAGTGTTTTTGGCTTGATTTTCGGAAGTGGGTTGCCATTACCTCCTTCCCAGGACTGAAAGACAATGACTACTTGTTCAAGTAAGCCTCATGCTTAGCATGGGACTAGAACCCACCATCTGCCACCTTCTAGCCTGGTGCCTGCTATACGACTTACCTCTCGACTACCTCTCTACTAAACTGCCTCGCCTTTGTTATATTATCCCAATTGTTCCCCCTTACTGAGAAACAGTATGATTTTAGATACAGAATGGTCTTTTTTTAGGATTTGTAACTTTATTCATAATAAATGGCTTCGGTGGCATCTGCAGCCGAAGTAAAAAGAGTTAAGATAGGGGCCGCAAGTGTGTGATCAGAGCCTCACTCCTTTTTTTACATTTGTCACAATGCACGCAACAAAAAGTTGGGCTTCAATTGTGTGGTTATGGATGACATCTTGACTAGTATTTTTTCCCCAGATGATGAAAGAAATTATTTTAACTGTATTTGAATGATCTAGATTCATTGTCTTGTATAGCATAAACACAAATTAAAAGATTTTTTACACTGCTTTAAAATTCCATTTGAAGGGTTTGATTTAAATCATATTACTAAGTAATAACTCCTATTTGAAGAAATATCCAATTTGATAATCCTTCTAGGAAAAAAAAAATTCCTTTTCAATAGCAGACTCATATCAGAATTTTCTATCATCTGGCCACTCCTTTAAAACAATTTCAACGAAGTAAGCCCTCAGTCCATGTGAATGAGTGGCATTTAAATTCTGAGCCCTGGTTATCAGCAGCCACTAAAGCTAACTTATTTGCCAATCTAGTAAAGGAAATTCCTTTATAATCCCAACAAGCACTTATGTCTGCCAGACCCACCAATCCACATAGAAATCAGTAGAGGACATTATTAATCAAATTTAGGGAATCAGTAAAAAAACAAACCCTTGGAATACTGTGTACAGTGACGGCATCAGAAAAAGAATATTCTATTGCAATTTCGGTTACAAGAATGGATATATAAAATTACGAGAGGACCCGGTCGGTTTCTCTGTAAGGAAAAGCTACCGTCTGTGGTGCTTTCACCCTTTCAAAAAAGCAATCTGAGGAAGAACATGGCAGGGTATACATAATTATTCACAACATGATTTTGCCACTATTTCATAATTTATTCCATAGAGATTCAGATGACAGAAGGCCGTCTTGTACAATTCAAATGTGGAGTGCAGTGCCACTAGGCAGAAAAATATATGACAGCACACAAACTAAGTCAAATTCATGAAGTATATAAA
Source organism: Natrix helvetica (assembly GCF_964273705.1). Classification (NCBI taxonomy): domain Eukaryota; kingdom Metazoa; phylum Chordata; class Lepidosauria; order Squamata; family Natricidae; genus Natrix; species Natrix helvetica. The sequence continues at coordinate 126,453,588 of NC_138548.1, forward strand.
ACTTACTGGTGACTGCAAGTCATGATGATTATATTTTCTCCAGTCTAGGAATATTATGTCTAGAAACTTCAAGTGAAAGTGGCTATTGCATTCATGTCCTGTTAGGTGATTTTCCAGAGGCATCAGAATAAAGAGAATGCTAAGCTAGGCAGGTCCATTATCTGATCCAGCAATTGGAATTGGTCATATTCACAACCACTATACACAACAATCTTGTTTTTTGTGGGTTTTTTTTAACGCCACCTAGGAAAGCATGAAATATCTAGCAACATGACCATCTGGAGTTAGATAAAAGCAAGTGGTGTATCAACTAGCCAGAAAAAAAAAAGATAATAGGTCAAAGAGCATGACCGAGCCTAAGGGAAAGAAAAGCTGGGCACAATCTAAATTCTACTGTCCTCAAACATGACAGATCCTGATAGTAGAATGACTACCACACATTGCTTTCTAAACTGCTTTGTTCTAATGATTATAAACGAGAGACAGTTTGGTGTAGAGGTTAAGGAATCAGGTAGAGACTATGAGTTCAAGTTTTGCCTTAGGCACAAAGGCAGCTGGGTGACCTTGGGCCAATCACTCTCAGTCCAACGAAAAAGGCAGTGGCAAACCTCTTCTGAAATCTGGCCAAGAAAGATGCAGGGTCCTGTCCAGGCAGTCACTAGCAATCAACACTGCCTCCAAGATGCACATACACACAATTATGATAGCAACAGGACTGAGACTTATATCCCGCTTTACAGTCCTCTCTAAGCGGTTTACAGAGTCAGCATATTGCCCCCAAACAATCTAGGTCAGGGGTGTCCAAACCTGGGAACTTTAAGACTTGTGGACTTCAACTCCCAGAATTGGCTGGGGAATTCTGGGAGTTGAAGTCCACAAGTCTTAAAGTTCCCAAGTTTGGACACCCCTGATCTAGGTCTTCATTTTACCCACCTCGGAAGGATGGAAGACTTGAGTCAAATTTAATGATAACAGTTATGCTAATGACAGGTAGGCTCCCTTCCCAGAAAAATTACAGCTCAAAATGAGAAGAGGCAGAACACAATGATTTTCACACGTGGCCTGAACTTGGGATACAGGTAGTCCTTGACTTACAACAGTTCACTTCGTGACCATTTGAACTTACTACGGCACTGAAAATAGCGACTTATGACCAGTCTTCACACTTCTGACCATTGCAGCATGCCCACGGTCACGTGATTTACATTCATAATGCTTGACAAGCCTTGCAATGTTCTTTCTGACAAGCAAAGTCAACAGAGAACCCAGATTCATTTTACAACCACATTACTAATTTAACAACTGCAGTGGTTCACTTAACAAATGTGACAAGAATAGTCCTAAAATGGGACAAAACCGACTTAACACATTTTTCGCTTAACAAGGTAAATGTTGGGCTCAATTGTGCTCATAAATTGAGGACTACTTGCATTCCAAGTCTAATCTGGACTTGACCCATGATGTCCCAGGAGAGGGGATACCTCCATTCTTTTTCAATTTCACTTACCCAAGTAGAGGCGGCCGCGACTGCGGCACCGACGCGGGCTGACGTTGAAGTCGACATAAAAGAGCAGGAGCGGGTGGCCGAAGTTGGCGCCGGGATTGGGGTCCAAAACCAGGACGGCGTCTTGGCCGGCAGGTGCGAGGGCTGCTCGCTGAGGGCCGCCGCTCTGGTTCCGACTGGGGACGAGGGGCGCGCCAGGCTTGTCTCCCCAGCCGTCGGGCAGGAGCGCCCGCACTTTCTGACCGGGCCGGGCAGGTTCGGAGATATAGACGGCAGGGCCCGGCCCTTGCGAGAGCCGCACCAAACGCTGACACTGAGGCCGCGGCAAGAGCCCGCCGCGTTCGGGGCACTGAGTCGCCGCCACGTGCTTGAGCGCCGCCGCCGCCCAGCGCGCCACCCGCGCCTCGGAGAAGCGGCTCTCCGACGGGGCGGCAGGGCAGGGCCAGACCAGGGCGGCGGCAGCCAAGGTCAACAGTAGCGGGGCCATGGGGGAACCGGAGTCCAGGCGGAGCCCCGGCGGACTGCGCCTGGCCAGCGGGACTCTCTCGAGTCCCCGCCCTGCCCCGGAGAAGGAGAAGAGGCGGACGGGAGCGCTCGTGGCGAGGCTTCTCTCAATTGTTGGCTCTTAGGCTGCCCCCTTCGCGAGGAGCTACCCGCCCCCGTCTCCTCGGGCCGTCTCTTGGACCGCGTGGGCGGCTTCTTGCTCGCTGGAGCCCCGCGCGGTTTCTGCTGCCCGAGGGCCGACTGAGAGGCTCCAGGGCAGCCCGATCCCTCTCCAGAGAGCGCAAGGCGCCGCGGGTCAACGGGGAGAGAGGAAAGCGAAGGCAGCGGCGGCGGCTTGGCGGACGACTGAACTCCTTGCTCGGGAGAGCCAAAGTGGAACCCTACCCAGATCAAACACTTAAGACGGCCTTCCAATCATGCGCAGACCTGCTTTTTCATCACCGCGCTGCCCCCCTGTAGGGCGCACAGACGGGTCGACAAACAACAATATTCGCCGGAAAGGCGTCTAAGGCCGCCAAGTGTCCGTCTCAGCTCTCGGGTCCTTTATGCCTCTTGTCAGGAGATCAGTGTGTTGAATTCGACGAGCTTATATCTGAGTAGATTGGCCGAAAAAGAGTTAAGACCCTGCGGAACGCAGGAACTGTCAATTGATAGGTTAACCACCATTTGCCTCCTAGCGTGGGTTTAATGCTTCCTTGCAAGCAATGCATGCCAGAGCGTGGAAATCGTTTGAGGGACCCATAACTTTAGAGGAGGGTAAAATCTCCTTTCCTCCCTCGCAGCCTGCCTCAGCATCAAACGCCTTGGACGCCGCCTAAACTTCTCTTGGTCATAAGATGGAAGACATCTCTTTCTCCCAGCCCGTTTTTACAGTTTACCTTTGAATGACAGAAAACAGTTTTTCCCCTCGATCAGTCATAAGTGCCCTCCCCCGCCTCCTGCTCCCAAGAAAGGACTGTTAAACTAGACAGATCTGCAAGAAAACGTAGGAGCGTATCCCTTGTCATCTTGGTAAGATGTCACATCAACATAGCCGGTGTTCAGAACACTATTTCTTGCTTCACTTTATTTTTTGTATCCTTGGAGGTTTTAGCCTCATTTGGTGCAATTGTAAACACACACACACCCAATCCTTGAGTGCGGGAAGCAAAAAGATGGATCAATGCAGAAATCAATAAGCAGATGTGCTGGAAAATCCACTTGGGAATCGAGTGGGTAAGATTACACCAACGGGAGCCCGTGCTGTGGGTTTGTTTCCCCAAGGAAAGGGGAAGCCCCGTCTAATGATTACTGTTATTCAGTTACTGTAAGTTGAAGAACCTTACTGAGGAATTTTTACGAGAACTGCAGTCAGGAAAGATTTCTGGTTCCTTTGAGGACTGCAGTTGTGTGCACAGCAGTGTCTTTCTTGGGAAGAAGAGGGGTGGGTGTGAATGCCTACTGAGGTCTCAGGCTTTTGCTACAGAAAATTAAATTACAAAGCACCAAAAGCGCTCTCACCAGGGGCCGAAGTGAGAGAGAGAAGGCTGTTGTGCCCCACCTCCAAAGATAACTCTTCAGTGCATTTGGGGGGGGGGGGGGAGAGGCTTCTTTGGGAACTTCTGATGCGGTGGTTAGCATGTTCTTGCAGTTTCAGCCTACCTGCTGGGAGAGGATCGAACCTAATAAAGTCTTCACCTTTCCAGAGCACCCCTTCCAGATGTGTTTTGCACACCAGCCATCCTAATCTCCAAAAGAGATTATTTTGGAAACAGAATCCATGCCATCCTGCTTGGCAATTTCAAAGAACCGCATGGGCACGTCCATGCAGCTATTTTTGCAATAGTGCAAAACTGGTTTGCCATGGCTGACATCCAGAATTTGTTTCTTTCCAATCTAGCCATTAACTGTGGGTTCTCTTAGTAGTCTTTCATTCAAGTATTAAATAAATTAAGTTTTGTAAGATCAACTGAGACAGGTTGAGGCTGGGTGTTTGTTTCTTTTTTGCCTGCCACTAATGTTAGGTCTGAAATGTTTGAAATGCCCTCTGCATATACAATTGATTAGTGTGGTTGGTATGATTAAAAAGTGTGGGGACAGAGATTAACAAGGGTTACTACTAATTGTCAATCAAAAATCACAGCCCTAGCCCATATGGGGAAGGAGGCGCGTGTGTGAAACAGATGAAATAATGACATAATCAAATGGTGGGCAAAACATTTAGTGACCTATAAAGGAACAAACACGCTGGCTGGATGCAGCCACTTGCAGCACCTACACCATCATCCCTGGTTGGCCTATTGATGCACTCGGTGCCATGCAAATAGTGCATTGCCCAGCCAGTCAGCAAGGCAGGATGATGCCTGTAGAGGGGACTGTGGAAATAGGGCCAGGCAGCATTCAGCTTGAGTGCAGCAGCTCTGGCATGAGGGATATATGGGCGGTAGGGAGATTTCTTCAAAGGCAACCAAAAGGCTGGCTAGCATTTCATTACCAGGTTCCAGATTGAGAACAATGGAAATGGAAACCCCACAGAGCCTCTGAGGTCAGTTTCAGAACAGTTAGGCTCTAAGAAATGATTTTGTCCTGTCTCCGAGGTGGGGCGTGAGAGGAGTCACTAATGAGTATTAACACGGCCCATTTGCCCGGAGACTGAGGTAAATCTGAGGACACTCCCTCTGCTCCTCCTTTTGACTTCCCAGATTAACCTCATAATTTTTCTGGCTCTCCATTGGTACGAGACTTTTCTCAGCGTTTGATTTTTCTTGAACTACTCTCACCTCCCTTAGCGGCGCCCGTCTTACTGGCATTAGCACAAACTTGCTTGCTGCGTGGCTGAGGGCTTAAACCACTGGGCAGCGGCGGCGGCGGGGGAGGAAATCTCCAAGCTGCACACCCCCGGCGTTGCTACATGCGGTCCACAGATCAGCAGACGTGATCGCGTGACCGGAAAGGAGGCGGCTCAGTTGGAGCCAGAACAGAAACTCGGGCCGCGTGGTCGGTGGTCGCCATTTTGGAAGTGTGGGCGCACGTGCAGAGCGCAGGGATCGGTGCTCTGATACCAGAGGCCGCAGGCGCTCGCAGCCACCACCAGTACCCAGGAGGGTAACTTTGGGCCTGTACTCCACCGGTAATCTGGGGAGGGCCCGAGCTATTCAGCGGTGGGCCGGTCTTGTGGGCCGCGGATTGGCAGCACAGCTAAGGAGTGCGAGGATTCAAAGGAGCACCGAATCCACACAGCAGCTACAGACCGGTGGGAACAGAAGGAGAGGTAGAGAGAGGCTATGAACCGTAAGTAAGGGTGCGATGGCGGATTCCACGAGGAGTGGGGGAGCGGCACCCCCCGGTTCTCCTAGGGGTTCAGACCCAGGTGAGGGACCCTCCCGGGGAGCCAAACGAGGCACAAGGGGGAGACCCACCCATAGGAAGTGCACCTCCAAGTCCTCTAGGAAGGAGGGTTCCAAGCAGGAGGTTCATATCACCAGGGCGACTGGAAGGCGGATCAGGGACAGCATCAGTCCTTTCCAGTCCAGATGGCGCTCGCCACGCAGTCCTCCTCATCTGGACGTAGTTCTTCCTAGCTCTCCGGTCTCCCCACGTGGCTCTCCTGGGGGAGGTAGTCCCTTGTCCCCCCCTATCGCCCTCTCACCCTGCAGGGGCAAGGGGAGATCCTTTTGGCCACAGGACTACTAGCTTCCCTAGGCAGCGCTTGGCTTCTGATTTCCCTGACCCTAATTCGGCATTGGAGCCACCCAGCCTCTCCCCTGCCTACCCAGAGCTCTCAGTTTTCAAAATGTTATTGCCAGAGCCATTGCCCAAGGGACTTCCTCGGGCATGCAGCACCAATTTCAACAGGCTAGGCAAAAGTCTTCACATGGGGTACCTCGAGGTCATCCAGACCAACCCGAACCAACAGGGGCCAGGGAGCTCAGAGCTTCCTCCCCTTTCACTGCTAGTGAGGGTCAGATTCAGAGGAGGAGGTACAGATGGATCTTGGGTTCTCTGAGGATGAAGAATCCCAGACCCCAGAAGCCCCAACCATCACGGGCCTATTTCCTCCAGCCTTGTTTAGTTCCCTGCTGCGCAAGGCCAAGGCCACAGCAGATCTGGACAGCCCTCCTGATTCCAACCAAGCCGCGGCTGTTCCTAGCACAAGGGGGGCAGCGGCAAGAAGGGGCCTTTCCACAGGCCCCAGGTTGAAAAGGAGATTCCAACCCCTGAGCTCAAATGGGTACTCAAAAGTACTCAAGTCTCAATGGTCTAAGCCTGGTACCTTCCCCACTCCAGGGAGCAACGATTGTAGATTCTACAATCTCAATGCCTCCTTTGCCCAAGCTTTACAGGTTCCATCTGTGGACGCTCCGGTGGTTAGTCTGGCCTCTTCTTCAGCAGTAGTGACGGGAGACATCGCCAACTGTCTGAAGGTGGAGGATAAGAAGGCGGATCTTGTCATGCGTAAGACATTCCAGGCCATGTCTTGGGTGATCAGAGCAGTGACCGCAGCCTCTTTTTTCAATAGGTCCACTCTGCTGTGGCTGGAACAACTCCGAGATAGAACTCCGGTGTCGGACGTGAGACTACTTCAGGATATTACGAAGTTGATGGCGGCCACCCAGTTCTCAGCGGACGCCACACTGGATGTGGTATTCTTCCAGAGCCTTGTCTTCCTCTGTAGCATCCAGACGGTTGCTGTGGCTACGCAACTGGCAAGTGGAGTCTCGGGCGAAATGGCACTTGGCAGGGACTGATTACACAGGAGACAAGCTATTCGACTCAGCCTTGGATCCCATCCTCATTGAAGACAGGAACAAGCGTAAGGTCTTCCCGTCTATGTCCAAGCGTTCAGACCACCGGCCGGCACCTTACCCTAGGACAGTGGTGGGCAACCTTTTTTTTCAACTGAGCCAAATCTCGCCAAAACCACGATTGAAATTTATTTTGAGAGCCACATTTTTAAAACCGAAAATACATAGGATGGTACACTGTTTTTAGTTTCAATAAACTCTGGCATTTGAAGCACACAAGTCTTAAAGCTGTCAAGTTACAAGATCCTTGCATCCCTAACCCTTTAGAAAAAAAACCCAGGGTCTTCAAACCTGACAGCTTGAAAACTTGTGGACTTCAACTCCCAGAATTCCTCCTCCAGTCATGTTGGCTCAGGAACTCTGGCATTGAAGCATGCAAGTCTTAAAGCTGTCAAGTTGCAAGATCCTTGCACCCCTAACCCTTTAGAAAAAAGAAAAAACCCAGGGTCTTCAAACCTGACAGCTTGAAAACTTGTGGACTTCAACTCCCAGAATTCCTCCTCCAGTCATGTTGCGGCAACGTCATCTGCGTGGATCCATCTTCGGCTTTTTTCACAGGGGGCAGGGCTGCTGCTGAAGATGTCGACGAGCCCCTGCCGCCACCAGAATAACAGCTGCCTCCTCCTCCTCCTCCAACAGCACCACTACATTTGGAGTGAAGCTGCCAAAGCTCCCGCTGGCACCCCACTCCACTCAGAGCACCGTGTTACCCCTGCTGCCTTCTCCGCCGTCGCCATGCTTTTGAGAAGCCATGAGGCTTTTTTCCCCTGCTCCTGCCCCCCCCGCCACCTTCCTACTGGCTCCCGCGGCCTCATGGCTCCTCAAAAGCACAGCAGAGGAGGAGGGGGCAGGGTAACGCAGGGCCCAACTCAGGTGCTCCGAACGGAGGGGGAGGCGCCGCTGCCATAGGCGGGAGCGCCGGCGGGAGCTTTGGCGGCTTCACCTCTGCCGCAGCGTCGGGTGCTGTTAGAGGAGGAGGAGGCGGCAGCAGATATTCCGGTAGCGGCAGGGGCTTTACTTTAGCTGCAGCGCCGGGCGCAAGCAGCTAGGATTGGCCACCCACAAAGGACCTCCTCCCCGGGCTTGCTTTCCTGGCGTCAGTCACCCCGCGCTCACCAAAACAAGTCCGGGGAGGTCCTTTGCGGGCGGCCAGTTCTAGCAGCCGCGCACCTTAGAGGGAACAGTGGGAGGGAGGGGAGCGGGCGCCCGGCACACAGAAGAGCCGCATTAAAATGTGTAAAGAGCTGCATGTGGCTCGCGAGCCGCGGCTTGCCGACCACTGCCCTAGGAGATCTTCCTTTCGACTCCCTGAGCAGGACTTCCAGCAGCAAAGGTATCCCAGGCAAGGGATAGGCAGTTTTCCAGGGACAGATACAGGTTCCAACAGATTGGCAAGCGGCCCTTTCGAGGTGGGGGTGGCCGCCCCTTCCGTAGAACTAAGTGATTTGGGACCGGATCATGCGATCGGCAGCTGCCTTTCCTTGTTTGCGGACCGCTGGGATTATATCACCACGGATGCATGGGTTACTCCAGACAGTCAGATTTGGGCTTCGGTTGGAGTTCTGCTCCCGCCCCCCGAATAGGTTCCGGATCTTTCCCCCCCTCCAAGAACCCGATCAAGCGCTCCCTCATGCGCAAAGCCATTCGACACCTGCTGGATATCAAAGCAGTGGAGCCAGTTCCGGAAGGAGAGAAGGAATCAGGATTTTATTCCAATCTCTTCCTGGTTCCCAAGAGCTCGGGGGTGGGGGTGGGGGTGGAGAGCGATCCTGGACCTCAAACTGTTAAATTCCAGAATTATATACCGTAAATTTAAGATGGCATCCCTCAGGTCCATTCTGGAGGGGATCAGACAAGGGGATTTCCTAGCCTCAATTGATCTCACAGAGGCATATCTCCACATCATGATTGCCCCTGATCACCGTAGGTTCCTTAGGTTCTCGTATGGGGGTTCTCATTACCAATACAGGGCCCTTCCCTTCGGGTTGGCCTCAGCCCCCAGAACATTTACCAAGGTACTAGCGGTGGCTGCTGCTCACCTTCGTGCAATCCCGATTCGGTTACATTGCTACTTGGATGATGTCCTCGTACTAGCCTCCTCGGCAACTCGAGCAGAAGGGGATCTCAGTGTCACCATTTCCACCTTCCGGTCCCTGGGCATCTCAGTCAGCCTCGAGAAAAGCCATCTAGTCTCCACCACTAGAGTCCAACATTTGGGGACCATTATTGGCTCAGTAGAATGTGAAGTCTTCCTTTCATAGAAGCGTAGGGACACTATTGTAGAATTGAGTCGAGAGATTTGCAGGATTCGATCTGTTCCCGTAGCTCTCCTTTCCAGGTTACTCGGCAAGTTCATCTACTGCATCGGGATAGTGCCCTGGGCTCGCCTCCACATTAGAGAACTGCAGTGGTTCTTACTCCCACACCAGAGGAACGGGACAAGCGATGCAAGCTTCAGGGTCCTTGTGACCCCCTCAGATGCTTCTCTCACTCCGCTGGTGGATGCCCCTGGCTCTAGCCAAGCGTTCCCTGTCCAGGGAACTAGACAGGCTGGTTCTAACAACAGACACAAGCCTGTTCGGTTGGGGGAACTCACCTGGAGTCCCAGTTAGTGCAGGGCCAGTGGACCCCGACAGACCTGCAGAAGAACATCAACTGGCTGGAGCTCAGAGCGATCCACCTAGCTCTCCGACAGTTCAAGACGATGGTTGCCGGAAGACAAATCCTGGTGCTGACGGACAACGTGGCACACGTGAACAAGCAGGGAAGCAAAGCACCCACTCCGTAGCGCTACGCAACAAGGCAGTGCGTCTGGGAAACTGGGTGGAACGGAACCTCCTGTCGATTTGAGCAGAACACATCTCCGGAGTGGAAAATCAGCAGACAGACTGGCTCAGCACGGAGACAGTAGACCACGGAGAGTGGCAGCTTCACCCCCACATCTTCGAGCAGATCTGACAGAGGTTCGGCTGACCGACAGTGGATCTCTTCACCTCGTCGTTGAACACCCAGCTTCCAAGGTTCATCTCACGGTTCCCAAGGGGTGCAGGACATTGTTTCTCTGCACTGCAGATGGCCGTCGGGCCTTCTCTATGCCTTCCTTCCTCTTCCCCTCCTTCCCGGGGTTCTGAGGAAGCTTAGAGAGTGCAGAGATAATCCTAGTGGCCCCTTTCTGGCCACGGTGTCCCTGGTTCGCGGACCTAGTGGAAATGTCAATTCTGCCCCATTGGAGAATCCCTCGGGGGGAGGTGGCTCTACGCCAGGGGAACCTGGAGCACCCAAACCCAGAGTAGCTCCATCTGACCGCCTGGCACTTGAGCGGGAGCAACTAAGAGAGGCCCAATTCTCCGCTAGAGTCATCGGGACCATTGAGGTAGCTAGACGGAAGTCCACTACCCGCATCTACGATGCGACTTGGACTTCCTTCGCGGCCTGGTGCCGGTCTGCGCAGGTAGACCCAACATCGGCGTCAGTTCCCCAGGTGCTGGAATTCCTCCAGGACGGTCTGGAGAAAGGCCTAGCTCACAGTACTCTCAGAAGGCAGGTTTCCACCCTGGCCACCATCCTAGGAGGGGTGGGTGCCCAACCCATCCCAGCACCCAGTCATCAAACGATTCCTCAGAGGGGCAGCTAATCTCTGGTCCCTGGTGGTTCACTGTTTCCCCTCGTGGGACCTTCCCACGGTGCTCCAGGCGCTGTTGGAGGCACTTTTCGAACCCCTCAGGGAGGTGAACTTACAATTCCTAACCCTCAAGGTGGTCTTCCTCGTGGCGATCACCTCTGCCAGGAGGGTGTCCGAGCTTAATGCTCTTTCCACCAGGGCGGACATCTGCATTTTCCACAGCAACAGGGTCGTGCTCAGACTCGATCCAGCCTTCATGCCAAAGGTCAATTCCCCATTTCATAGGGGCCAGGAGATAATCCTCCTGGATTTCTGTCCTTCTCCCTCTTCGGAGAGAGAGGTCCTGGCACCGCCTGGACGTAAGAAGGGCACTGCGCATTTACCTCAAGCGCACAGCTGCCTTCAGGCGGTTGGAGGCTCTCTTTGTTTCCTTCCATCCCTCGGCTCGGGGAGCCAAGGTCTCCACAACCACCATCAGCAGACGGATAAGGTTAGCCATTTCCAAGGCCTATGAGGCTCGAGGGCTGCCTGTGTCGGTGGGCATCATCGCACACTCCACCCAGAGTGCGGCCACCTCTGCGGTCTGGGCCACTCAGGCACTCATCGAGGACATCTGCAGGACTGCTGCCTAGTCCTCGCCATCGCCCTTCATCAGGCACTACCGGCTAGATGCGTATGCCTCGGCTGAGGCATCCTTCAGAAGGAGGGTCCTGCAGGGAATACTACACTCTCGGGAGACTCAGGCTCAATGATCCCTCCCATGGACATCTAGCTTTGGTATGTCTCATCACTGACTCCTCCCACGCCCCACTTTGGAGACTGGTGTTCCAAAAGAGATCAAGGACCAAAAATTGGCTTCAGGTTTTGCAGTGGAAATGTTCTCTATGTCAGTAATTAGGGTTTATTTGTATTATTAGCTTACATTGTTACCTTGGCACCGTTTATCCACCAATACCTTTTGCACCCCAATTAATTAAGTCAGCTTCTTTTGGCTGTCTCATGCTCTTCCTCTCAAATGGGCTAGAGTTAAGAATTGACAATTACCTCTGAAAATGAATTGCTGTAATCACAAAGAGGATATTGCACTAATTGATTATCTCCAGGGCAGGCACAAGCTTCTTGACATGAGATTTTAACACTAATGGTGAGCAAAAAAACCCCAAAAGAACAAGAACCCAAAATGGTAATACAATCAAACTGTGTAACACGCTAACAGATAAGTGCAGAATTAGTTCTTATTCCATATCTCAAAGATCCAATTTAGTACAAGACCAACATTGTTAACATGCTGCAATGTTAACAACAAAGATCTAAATTTGGACATTTGCCATTCACCATATATTACCCAGTTCATTAGACAGATAGAACACATAGCTACTTTTAATTCCTAACCAAAGCATAGGCATGAAAGAAATGGCTGTATAAAGTTTTCAAATACCAGGCACACATGTCTTAGATTGAAATTTGGGACCCAGAAGCTAAATGCAGTTCACAAGCTTGGAAAGCAAGCAAGCTTGTGTAGAACACACAAATGTGTGTTCTAGATACACACATTTGAATACTTTTTCTTTGGCTTGGGCTGTACTCTGTTGGGATAGAGCATGTTAGTATACTATTTTAGGTCAAGGCCATTTCTCTATTTTTGATTCAAACATCCTCAGCCATTTTGTAATCAACAGCTGGTCAGGAAACAGGAACAAAATATCTTATCCAGACGACCTGGAAATGTTTTCATGAAGCGTACATTATAAATAAGTAAACAAACCATTCAAAAACATTTTAAGTAAAGATTCATTTGATTGGATTTTTAAAAGTACAGTTTTAAAACTCTGTTTAAAATGGCCCAATGTCTACAACATAAATAAAATCTTGCCCATACCCATGCATATTTATTGAAAAGTAAACTCCGCGTTGCACAATACACGCTTTCCAAATCAGTGGACACAAAGGTGAAGCTTTCTTCTTTCAGTAAGAAATCTAACTTCACATCTCTCTCTCTCTGCATGTACGTACACACATGGAGAAATTTGATTCTTGCTCCATTTTGTAATTGCAAAGGTGGACTAATTCCATGACAGAAAGTCCTTATAGGTTTTTATAGGTTGCACAAAGGCCTCTTTTACTTGCAAACTAAAATATTGTATTTATTCTAGTGCATGATTTGTAGGCATGCTTATAAAGGAGACGTACGAATTTCAAATCAGGAAGCCAGATCAGATAATGTCTTGATAACTTAAATTAGCCTTGCATTAAGTAATTCTGGAAACATGCTGCATTTAAGAAACCTTTCTACCCTAGTACCTGGGCTAGAATATTTTCGTCAGTTAAACAAATCCCGTCAATTTTATCTAGTAAGGAGCTGTCCTACCAAATATTGCAGTTCATTAATTCCCAGTACAGGCAGTTTCAGAACAAATCAAAATAATTATTTCCTGACATTCCTAAAGATATGTATTTGAAAGAACATTTGCTATATCCACTGCACAAATACTACCAATGGATTTAATGAATTCCTTGTAGTCCCAAATTGCTACAGAGAACGGAAGGGCATTCAGAACAGAACTGGGAACAGACAGAGGAAGAAAGGGGGGGGGGGGGATGAAGCCTAAATCCCATTGCAAAGGTAGAAAACTTAACCCAATGAAAGCAAAGGATGAGCTCTTTCCGTCTGTCAATTTATTGGTTCCCGCCAGTTTCGAATAATCTTCCCTGCTGTGACCCTGTAAGCGACGCAGCAAAGGCACAGAATGTTGGACAATGCCTGGGACCTGCCGAGAGAGGGAGGGAGCCAAGTGACAGCTGGCAGAAGGTGGTCCCAACCAAACATGCATCGGATGGAAAACAATTACCAACAGGTTCACTGAAGCATGGGAGTCACCTAGGGGCAATCAGCTCTGTTTCATGCAGTCTAAAGCAACTGGCTATGTACTGGATGTTGGTTACTCATTTCTTCAAGGCTGATCTTTGGCTGCCTTTCTCAGAGGGTGACGAGTGTCAGAGAACAGGGCAATGGGCTGACAGTAACATTCAAGACACTCAGTGTGAGAAGATTTAGTTGTCAGCTCCCAGCAAGGAAAGGCTTACATGGATCAGACCCCAGAGGCAGTTCCTTCCCTTGCTTTGGTGGTGTAATCTTAGGAATCCCAACTAGCAGCTAAGATGTTTATTTGATATAGAAACTTCAAAAAAGCAGCTATAGGGAGGTATCTTCTTCTTATTTTGCAAGAAGCAGCAGAGCAGGAGGAGGTAGCGAAAGTCCCCTCCTATGAAAGCATTTAGCACCACCTACTGTCCAAATGTGCTAGAGACAAAAACAGATTGGAGGACGGCAGTAAGTTAAGTCCTTCATTCTCTGCCGTGAAATATTCCCAGCGCAGCACATCATTGGAAGCCGATTAAAAAATGACAAGGATTGGGGACCTTACAGCAGTAATCACTGCTGCCTTGTCCAATGGGAGAAATGGTGCCAGCTGTCTCAGAAGGCACAGACACAGTCCTAATGCACTCCTGCACCCGGCAGCAGTTGGATGGCAAAGAGACTCTCTGCAAGATCTGGGCAGGGATTCAGTCTTTGGTTCATTATTAGTACTTCTGAGAGTGCCCCAGTGGTAAACCAGGAAGCATAAAGGAAGCCCCAGAATGGCCACAGATGATTTCCTGTTCGAATGATTCTGGTGATGCTCAGGATAAGCAGCAATTGGATGGCTTTGTGCTTCGAGCCTAGGACACAAAGATACAGATAGATGAGAACAGCGGAGAAGGATAAACAATCTTTTCTTCCCTCCCCTCCCCTCTGCACAATATTGTTCATCATTTATTACAGCACGGAGACTCTCAGTCATCCACCTCGTGGTTGTCCCAAAGTTGCTTTTTCAAGAGGAAACTGGACTTTCTGGTTTTTCTTTGAAGACGTTTCGCTTCTCATCCAAGAAGCTTCTTCAGCTCCCCACCATTCAGAGCTGAAGAAGCTTCTTGGGGGAGAAGTAAAACGTCTTCAAAAAAAAGAAAACCCAGAAAGTCCAGCTGCCTCTTGAAAAAAGCTCCTTCGGGACTACAGCAAGGAAGAAAAAAAATTCTATAGCACATGTACACCCCTCACTTTTCCTTAGGCTACTACTACCCAATCCCCAAAGCCTGCGGCCACCCCATTCATAAATGGCTGCCAGCCATTGCAATGCTTTTTCTTCTTATTGTGAGAGTGTATTGCAGGTCCTTGTTGAAGTCTTACGGCAGGGGTGTCCAAACTTGGGAACTTTAAGACTTGTGGACTTCAACTCCCAGAATTCCCCAGCCAGCCAGCATGGCTGGCTGGGGAATTCTGGGAGTTGAAGTCCACAAGTCTTAAAGTTCCCAGGTTTGGACACCCCTGTCTTACGGGAATGTGCTCATTAAAAAACCCTCTCATACAGTTTGTATCTGTAAAGACTCTACCAGAATAGAATAGCATAAGCTCAGTAGAGAGAGTTCTGCAGCTTATTTGAGGCATCATACTACCGATAATGATTCTTTTAAAGATCCTTTCACTTTCTTTATATATCAGAAGAGGGTCATACAATTTCAAAATATTTATGCAATATGTTTTTTGTAGCTGTTTGGGACTATAAATTTTAAACAGTTAATCCTATTTAATCAGTTTTTTATAGCTCAAAAGTAAACACAGCAAAGTTCTGGTACTTGAGACTTTAGTACCTGCTTCTTGTGTTCACCTGTAGCTTTTTTTGGGGGGGGGGGGAGGAAATGTGTTTATTACACAGACTAGTAAAGGCAATTACTAATTAATTACTACCGAATCCCCCAAGGAAAAACATCTAACAAGAACTAGAATTTCCAACCTCCAAGGTTCTGTTCAGAAAGAGCTACAGATAGTCCTCGACTTATGACTGTAATGGAGCCTGGAATCTGTCATGTCTTTGTTATGCCATGACAGACATAAGTTGAGACACCCACGCAACTGACTTGATTTTACAACCATTTGTACAGCTCTTGTTAAGCGAACTCTGCAGTTGTCAAGTGTATGCATTCCTAGGGGTGTTTTTTCCACAGAAACTGGTTTCTGCCAAAAAACATCATAAATCATGTCACATGACTGTGGAAAGCTGCAACCGGCTTGTCATATGAATACAGGATACCGTATTTTTCGGAGCACAAGACGCACCGTTTTCCCTCAAAAAAGAGGCTGAAAATCTGGGTGTATCTTATACACTAAATACAGCATTTTTGGCCTCCCAAAACCTCGCCCCCTTCATCAAAATGGCTGCATGCAGCCTTTAGGAGGCTTCCCGAGTACTCCTGGGGGCTGGGGAGGACAAAAAAGAATGAAAAACGGGCCATTTTCTGCCCCCCCAACCCCCAGCAGCACTCTATAAGCCTCCTAGAGGCTATCAATGCCCTTTTTTGACAAAAAAGGGCCCGTTTTTGTGAAAAACGGGTTGTTTTTTGGAAATCTACAGAGTGCAAAAACTTTTTTTTAAATTTGCCTCTTCAAAATCTTGGTGTGTCTTATACTCCGAAAAATATGGTATGAGTTTGTCTGTTGCTGTTGCAAATATGGACATAAGTACCCTTTTCTGTGTGTGTGTGTGTGTGTGTGTAAGTCCATTGTAACTTTGACTGGTTACTAAGTGATCGGTCATTAAGCAAGGACTACCTTTACAGAGTGGCCAAAAGACCAGTTTTTCCAGTTTGAATTCCAATAATTGGATTAGTACTTCCCTTGCTGGGATGTAACACAATACGATATTTGCAAGCTGAATTACGTCAAGCTATGAAGACACTGAATTGTCAAAAATTGCTCATCTCTTTTACTTGTTGCCGTTGTTGATATTCTTCCTCGCTAGCTGAAAGCGCTCGAGCCAGTGCCAGGTCCTCCTCCTCTTGGGTGCTGTTAGAACAAGGTCAAAATGAACTGGACAGTCTTTATTATTAATATTTTCCCCTTACTGACATCGTCATCCCACCGTTGGCAAATTGGGTGATCTCTAAATGGAGAATCTTTGTTTTATGTTTATTGTTCAGAAGGCCTGATTAGGACCGAGTGCTATGAATGCTCACCTTCAACCCCAAGGGTTAGAAACAAGAGAGTTGGGCTGTAACTTCTCAGTAAGTAGCCTGGCATGGTAGTACAATAAAAAGAGAATATTTGTAGTTCAAGGTTGAAATGAGGGGTCCTTGGTGTTCTCGGAGCTTGATTGTTTCGTTGCAGATTTTTCATTACCCAAACTATGTAAAATGATCAGGGCTAGTCAGACTAGCACTGATCATGTTACCTAGTTTGGATAATGAAAAATCTGCAATTAAAAAACAAACAAGCTCGGAGAGGACCTTTCATGGTAAGTATAACTTTGTTCATTTCTACTGGCTTTCATTACCTGCAGGGCTGTGGTTGAATGGCCGCTGTTTCTGCCAGAGACATCTCCAAGGCTCGCTGTAACGCTTCCTCTTCACTCTGAAATGAAGCACGAAAGCAGAATCAGCCTTACTTGAGGGAAACCAAAAACCCTCAGCGCTTGCACATGTCTGGGCACATTTCAAGGATCTGGGACCTGAATTGTGCCATTGTTCTATTTTTCCCTCATGGACAATAAATTATGTAGGCATGAAACACATCAAAATATCAAAATATCAGACAATATCTTCAAGCTACCAGATCAAGGAGTTTCTACAGAATCCATACCAGCTATGAGGCATGACAAAAAACAATTTTGGACTTCCCTACTCTCCATTGACTCTCAACTTTTTAATCCCAATTTCCCCGTTCTTTGAAACAATAGTGGTAGACAGCTGTAATAGTTTTAAAGAGCCAGCTTGGGGTAGTGCTTAGGGGAAGGTGTTGGAAAAAGAGTCCCTTAAATGAGGCAGATTATTTACTTATCTGACTTCTATCCTGCCTTTCATTGAGGTGGTCTCCATCCCATGGCGCACTCTCCTCCCATTTTCATCAATGGCAATTCTGTGAGGTTCGGTATGTTAGGATGAGGAAACTGGCTCAAAATCACCAATTAAAATTTCACAGCTGAGAGGGGCCTTCAACCTGAGGTGGGATACTGGTCAATTAATGGGATGGCCGATCAGGAGAGAAGCAAACAACACATAAGTTGGTTTCTCATGTGAACTGATTGATGGTTGCCTACTTTTTTTTTCCTGGGCCTCCACTGCAACTATTAGACCACATTATTTAAGATGTCATAATAATTACCCACTTTTGCAGCCATTCAAGTGATGAGGGGAGTATCAACAGGTAACATAATCTATGTATTACATACAAGTACATTGAGACTAGACTTACCAAACCGTTCTGCAGAGCAACAACAGGTATAGTAGGGCTTTGTGGCTGAGGTGCTCTTACTGTCTCACTTGATCTGTGCGCAAAGAGAAAAAAGCCAGCTGCCAAATGCTTGAAGTTGGCAGATGCTAAAATTGCCAACGCAAATATTCACAAGAGGGTCTTGTGCCCCCATAGGAGAAATGTGAATTGCCGAACTGGGGTCCAGTTTTATAACATTCTTTAGCACCAGCAGGGTTTTCAGAGGATATGATTAAACAAACAACATCATTCTGAGGGCTGGAAAACACTTGCAGTGCTATTTGGTTCTTTTTCTTCAGAGACTAATATACCCAAGCAAAGAAATTGTTTTTTCCCCACTTTTCTTTGTGATCTACAGGCATCACATATTCACGTAGTCCTGCACTGATATGTACTTTCCCCAGCTCAAAGTTTATTTGGACAGAATACACTGTTGATTTTCAAAAGAATTGAGTTGGGATGTTCACAAAGAATGCTCACTTGGTGTGATATCTCCCAAGAATTATGGATCCCATCCATTTATACCTTCCAACAAAGCTTGGCAATCCTCATTTTCCCCCTCACTTCCTAATACTTTTTCACTAGAATGCTATTGCATAATCTAGCTGACACCGAGAACTATAACTTCTTGTATCTTTTTCAAATTCTTCATTTTGGTATTTTTCTACCTGTTACATAAGCTGAAAGCTATCTGAGCAAGCCTTTCTTTCTGGCTTACTTTGAGTAAGTCTCACATATTCCAGTTTTTGTATATGTCCAAATGGACCAATGCATCATAAAGAGGCATCATGATCACTACAGCAGAGTACAAACTGATATGCATTATATGCTACTGATAGCATAGCAATAGGACTTAGACTTGTATACTGCTTTACAGTGCTTTACAGCCCTCTCTAAGCAGTTTACAGAGTCAGCATATTGCCCCCAACAATTTGGGTCCTCATTTTATCCACCTCCGATAGATGGAAGGCTGAGTCAACCGTAAGCCTGGTGAGATTCGAACTGCCAAATTACAGGCAGCCAGTAGTCAGCAGAAGTAGCCTGCAATACTGCACTCTAACCACTGCGCCACCGCAACTCAACATTCTGATACATGATTATACTTGGTTAACATGTGTTAATTGTAGTACAGGAATAAATGGCAACCTGTCCTCCATGTTCTAAAAAAAGTATCTGGAAGATAGCGTGCTGTCTGCTCAAACCATAGACAGAGAAGTGTCAGGTATCATAAGTCAAAACAGCACTTATGGAAAGCTGTCACTGCAAACTGAAAAAGACAAGAAAGCATCCAGATTCAGGTGATGACTGTACCTGCTAGAGGTTGGTTGGCTGACATGAGATCTCATGGCTGCGCCGCTACATATAGCGTTTACAGGTTCTTTGGCAGATTTTGGAGCCCTGGCTATGGCAGCATTCCTGGAACCAGAAACAAAGCTTTCGTTATCAGCATCAGCCCATCATGGCCTCACACCACCTATTTGCCTTTCCTTGAAATGAATCAAAATCCATTTTGCAACCCTTTTTGGCAGCTATGTTAGTCTCACTCTTGTATGACTAATCTGACTTTCAAGCTAAATTCAAACTGCAGGGTTTATGGAGATTCTCAGTCATCCAGGTCATGGTTGTCCCCAAAGGTGTTTTTTTTCCAAGGGGCAACAAAGCTTCTTCAGCTCTAACAGCTTCTTGGATGGGAAGTGAAACATATTCAAAGAAAAACCAGGAAGTCCAGTTGCCTCTTGGTCAAACTGTAGGGATAATTAGCCCAGGAAAACAATGTTACTGAGATTTTAGAAGGATCTGAGGAAGACCACCTGTTGTCTGGCAAGCTCAATTACTTTTATAGAAATATCAGGAAATGGTGGAAAGTAACACAGATGGTTGGTACCATTATTATACAATTGTAACTAGTAAAATTCTCAGTCCTGCCTTTACCCGGCTTTGGAGAGTGAACGCCCAGTCCCATTACAATCATGGTCCAGAGGATGCCGGTGTTTGAGGCAGAAGTTGCCATGACATTGGTCACAGAGCACCTTCATCATTTCCCGTTGTTTGCAGCCAGGGCGCTGACACTTGTTGGTGAAGATCTAGGAAAAGTTGAGATTAATCAGAGTGTAGAGTTGAATTGCAAGTAGAGGATCAACAAAGTCTGCCTACTTTATTATTTACGAAGCCTCCAACCTCTAAACGGTGAAGAAATAATCCCTGAATTAAGATATCTCCAAACTGCGTAGTCTGATTTGGATCTTACAGTAAGTACGCATATCCTCCCTTTCTTATTTTGCTACTGCAGGCTTTCAAATTCCTTCCAGTGAAATTGGAGTCCCCTATAAGCAGTTTAACCTGTGCCTACTAATATTTTTTTTAAAAAAAACTAATTTTACTACAGTATTTTTTTAAAAAGAAAGTAAAAATGAATACAAACTAATATAAAGAAAGAACAAAGAAAAAGCAAGCAAGCAAGGAAAAAGCTAAAGTGCAAGAAAGGAAAAAAAGAATAACAAAAAAGAAAAAGATTCAAAGTAGCAACTTCCAATCTTCTTTAGAGCAATTGTAAGTACAATATTTATCTCTTTCTCTAAAGTTACAACAAAATTCTCATTTCTACAATCTTTTCTGTCTAATCATCAAAACCATAAATTAAATGTTCACCTTTTTCTGTTTTCTGCAAGTCCATAAAGGGTTAAATTAAATTCTTAACATACAATTTCCTTTTGAATCTTTATTCCAATTGTATTGTTTTATAAGCCATTTTTTTTAGAACATATATATATTTACATATATGAATGAGAGAGAGAAATGAAACTGAATGTATATGTCAGGGTGGAAATTCAGCCCTGTTCCCCTCCTGGGGTAATTGTATTTAATGAGGAATGAACCGTGGTTTTTCCTTGAAGTATACTTCATAATTAAGAAAAATAAACCCGAGATATATTCTAAGAAACACATTTTATTGTAAAGAAAATGAAAAACAAAACTTACTAGCTAATGATTACATTTTGGCAGCGTTCCTGCCTACCTTCTTGGCAGGCGAACAAAGAAGCAATAATGTGGAAAAGAATGTGGACATGCGTAGTGAGCTTAGTGATAAGAGTCAGATCAGTCTACCGTATGTCTTAGAGTTTAAGCATAGCTGGCAAACCAAAAAACGCAGTGCCAGTATATAGGATTCTGGTAGCTCCCTTCCATATACAACAAAAAATTGCTTTATGCTTTTACCTTTCTCTTACGCTGTGCTGGGTCTGATTTGCAGTCTTGATCTATATGGGCTCCCACCACAATATCAGGCATTTCTCCTCGCTTCACAGGGATGGGTGTACTGCACAATGGACAAACAGGAACCTGTATATCCTAGGAATATGATAGAAAGTGGGTGACATGTATCCTTGATTCCTGCATCATACAGCAGACAATGATGGCTTGTGGATATTTCAAATACTACTTCCATTACCTTCAAGATCATATAACTCTTTGTTTGATTATGAAAGCTGCAATAATAAAAAAGTTATCAGGTCACTTATTCAGAAACAAAGCAGATGCATTTATTTTATTTCATATACAGCTCCAATTACAATAGATTCTGAGTGATGAGCAGCAAAAATACCCCAACATTATACTATAATAAGTCACCATCAACTTCATCTGAATCACAATGTTGCAGCATATAGCCACGATCTAACTGTACACCCGTTCATAGTTCTAACCAACCCCTTCCAAGCAGGATAATCTTTGTATCCTTCTCTGTTTCTCAGTTCACCCTTTCCAAGATATTTAGCATTTAGGAGCTACTGGACATGCTCAGTTTTTGTTTTTGTTTTAAAAGTCTGTCTTTTAGTTGGATTCCTTAAGTAACTTTTGTTTTTTCTGTAGCTCTGGTTTGCCTCCAATAATGTTAGGGCTCTCCTAGTTTGTTATTAAAGGGAGTGAAATTGCATTAACATTTTTCTATAAAAATTTAATCCAATGGAGCAATTCCTGGAAATTTGACCAACAATGCCTTCCAGTTATAAGACAACTGCTAACAAAGCCTTTTTGCAGGCCATGTTTATAAAAACAATTTATATAGAGATACAAGGATTAAAAGACCTATAGCATTTATCTGAAATGTACCACAAAATGAAGAACTAACACAGATGAAAAGGTTTCGCACAGAGGCCAGCTATTTCCTTACCTTAAGTTTCCTTATATGGAAATTCAATTTCACAAAATGGGTGGTTTATAATCAATGAGCTGAAAGAGCCATTTTAGCTCCTGAGTACAACATGACAGTTCATGACAGGAATCTAAATTAAAGCATCCTCTGCAGATGACTACCTAGCCTCTGTTTTTTTCCAGCAAGAGGAACTGACTACCTCTCTGGGTAACTGTTCTTATAAGCCCCCCCCCCCCCCCCCCCATTAAAATACAATCTACTTTCATATTTTAGAATCTGGGATCTGAAGAGACAGGAAAACTTTCTGTATGATATAGCATTCATTCTCCAAATTATTTTTCAAATGTGTCATCTAGAACTGGATAACATAAGGGTATGTCTGATTAATGCAGAATGTTGTAGACCAGGGGTGTCAAACTCATGTTGTCACAGAGGCGTCACATGACGTATCGGGATTTTTTCCCCCCTTCACTAAACTAGGCATATGTGTGGCCAGCATGTGACACATCCGGCCCTCGGGCTGGGAGTTTGACAGCCCTGTGGTAGACTTTTTTATTTCCTTGTTTCTGAAGCTATATTATGCTGACCCAGTCTAAAATTGTATTTGGCCTTTTTTAGCCTTCACACTAGAGCAGACCTGTCAAACTGGCGGCCTATGAGCCGGATGCGTGACACACAGGCCACACCCACCCCAGCTCTGCAAAGGCAAAAAATGTCACGATATACCACATGACGTGATCAAGTTTGACACCCGTGCACTATAGTGTTGGTTTGTTCACTTTGTAGTCACTTATTATTCCAAGACCCCTTTCATAAGGACTATTGTTAACCAAGATAACCACCCTGCAGCTGTGCATTTGACTTCTATAAGCATCCTGTCTCATCTCCTCTTTCAGGTCATTGATGACAACATTCAGAATACATGATTCAACCTTGCGATACCACATTCAATAATGTCATAGTGAGGAAATGTTCACAAGCACACTTTTCTCACTTCACTGTCATGCCATCCAACTTATATTTAGTTTCTTAATCATAAATGGGATGAGCTACTTGCCAAATACTTTACTAAAATCAAGATACATTACCTATTTGGTAATGTCATATTCAATGTCTAATGAAATAACCAGTCAAAAAATCAGTTAACCTGACTAAATTTGCTCGACAAATCAATGTTGATGTCAGGTAATAACAAGCCACAATTCAAATAGCACAACCTTCTTTATGCTGTTTCAACTGAGGTTGCAGAACAAACAGCTTCCATGGAGCAGAGGGGTTCTGCTCCTCTGTGCCTTATACAAGATAGAATCATTATATTCTATGAAATTAGGAATAATTTTACTTACCTTCTTGTACGCTGAAGTGCAGTTATGATGGGCATAGGTAATATGGTCAGTGCAGAATAGCTGTTCACAAGCATCACATTTCAAGGGAAGGAAGTCTGAGGGCAGGAAATAACAAGCAATGAAAAGCTGTAAATGTTTTCCCTGCAACTTTTCAAATGACATTCTAGGCATTTTACTGGATTTCATGGTAGTAGTATTGTCAGACTTTATTTTAAAAGGTACATGTCTTTTAAACAGTCCAAGAGATTTGAACACAAAGAAGATACCATGGTCACTAATTTTGTAAACTGATTACAGATGGAATGTCTTGGATAAAAATATCAGAGAACCTGAAAAAAAAAAACACCCTCAAGATTTTGTTTCTTAACTCTCCCATCTAAAAAACAGTCTCATAAAAACAGTCTCATCAAATACTCCAGGCTATTTTGTAATATGCAGCAAAAACGAATGACTCATTCACATATGTTCATACTGTCATGTCTTAAAACAGAACCGGATTTAAAAAAAATAGAGTGCAATTAACCCTGGTTTGTTAGGAAACATGAGACAGATCATGTCAACAGTACAAAATTGTGACACAAGTATAAACTGAGAGGAAATTTTCCTTCAGATATGGAGCAAGAGTCCTCCATCTTTACAATTTTCAATTATGGCCTTACTTCCTAGTAAATAGCCCACAATTTCACTCTAAGGGGTTCACATTTCATATAAAGCAGAATCCTAAACATCCAAGTCCTTGGACACAACCTTTTACCAGATGTTTACTGAATGTTCTAACATTCTATGTTAGAGTTAGGCATAAGATGTATGCTGGCACTCTGTATGGAATCTCTCCAATTTGAAGCATGCAACAATTTCTAATGTCTATGTTACACATTCTCAATGTAGAATGCTCTCCTAAGATGGCCAGCCTTATTGTTGGGAATAAAATGAATATAGCAACTTGGTTCATAAGAGAGAATGCATATCTAATTAAAACAGAAAACAAAGGCTGCTGGTCTGATTTCTTCTGGGAATAAAGCTTTTACCTTCACATTAAACATCAAAGCATCTGGGGACTCAAAGCTTTTAGCTAAACAATTGCCAAGAGTGCATCTCCATAGCGAAGGCCCTGCTGACCTCTTTGTTTATGAAATAATTTCAAGTGTCATCACTCGGACATCATTAATGTGGCAGCTGTTGTAATATGTTTTACTCCCACACAAACATATAACTGAAGCTACAAAGTACCATACTCAGACCAATTGTATTGACATGTTTTTCAACTGGCAAAGTATTAGCAAAACAATGAATTCAGCAGGCCCCTTCCCAAAAAATCCCATTCCCAATCCATTTACAAGGTCAGAATAGAGCTGGACAGGACCTTGGAGGTCTTTTAATGCAACCCCCCTGCTCAAGCAGGAGACCCTATGATTTCAGACAAGTGGCTATCCGGGCTCTTCTTAAAAACCTACAGCCATGATGGCGAACCTATGGCACGCGTGCCCCAGGTGGCATGCAGAGCACTCTCTGTGGTCACACGGCCCGTCCAGCTGCTTTTCTGGTGCGCACATGTGCACCAACCAGCTGGTCTTCATGGGTGCTGGAGCGCCAGAAACCGTTTTCCGGGCCTTTTCCAGGCCGTTTTCTGGATTGTTTATAGGCTGTTTTTCAGGATGTTTACAGCCCATTTTTGGGCCATTTTTAAGGCCTAAAAGTCCTGAAAAATGGCCTGAAAATGGCCCAAAGTAGGCTTTAAAACGGGCATCCGCGCGCCAGCTAGCTGATCTTTGGGTTTCTGGTGCTCCAACATGCGCACATGCACACATGTTCCAGTTTGGGCACTCGGTGTCAAAAATGTTCACCGTCACTGACCTACAGTGACAAGACACCCAAAACTTCTGAAGGCAAGGTATTCACTGGTTAACTGTCCTCACTGTTAGGAAGTTTCTCCTTAATTCCAGGTTGCTTCTCTCCTCGATTTAGTTCCATTGTTTCTTGTCTCGCCCTCTGGTGCTTTGGAAAATAAGTTGACCCCCTCTTTGTGGCAGCTCCTCAAACACTGGAACACTGCCATCATGTCCCCCCTTAATCCTTCTTCTGAATCTCAGGAAGTATCTTCTCATACAGTTGCTAAAAGAAAATGCGATCTGTACAAATTCCACTAGTCGCCAGACAGATGCAGGCTACAATCTCGATTATAAGCCACAGCTGTTCCCATTTGCTTGGGGGAAAGAGTGGAAGATTCCCCACCCCCGCTTGCCAGCTTCCCCGTCCTTACTACGCATGGCTGGAAAGAGTCCTGATCCTCACTCCGACCCCACTACCTCTCTCTTTCCTGCCCTTCCCAAACTCCAGCCAAGGGAACGAGAGGAGGGGGGTGTCGGGTGGGAGACACCTTTTCCCCACCCCCACCCCACAGAGCTAAACGCAATTCCTCACCCAGGCGCTTGCAGGAGGGCTCCGTGCAGTGGGCTCCTAGATCTGGGAACTCCATGAAGCTGCCTACGGGGTCGATTCCGGGAGTGGCGGGGGAGGAAGGACGGTTACCTGGTGGGAAGAAGAGACTTACAACTCAGGGGCTCCCAGAGCAGGAGAAATGCACTGCAAAGGGCGGACGGCTATGACCCAGCGGGGATCAATGCAATGCAAAAGATGCAGCCGAGAAACAGCGAGAAGGGAGAGAGCGGCAATAGTATCCAGAAGAGAAGGAAGGGGAAGAAGGGGGAATGGCGCTCGCTTCAAGTAATCTATACAAGCGGCAGAGAAGAAAAAAAACAAGGGGGGTGGAGAGAGAGAGAGAGAAAATAGCCAATCGTCCTCACCCTCTCTTCGCTGTGTAATACAAGGAAACCTTCGCGCCTTTCGCCCCGCCCACTTCCGTTGCCAGCTGCCGCGATGATATCATACCATAGCAGGATCCTTCCGCGTCGAGAACCTTAATCCCTACTACCCGGTGAAATTTGGGATTGCCGTATTCCGGCGGCATGCCGGGAAATGTAGTACGGATGTGAGAGGAGCGGGGTTCAAGCCGCCGAAGGCTTCCCTCGGCCTCTAAGGGCGCGCTGGTAGAAACGAACGCAGTCGAGACGGAAGGGCGCGGGGTGCGATGGTAGTTGTAGTCATTAGCGTCACCGTTTTCTTTTTTTTTCCTTTTTAACGCGAGGAATTAACCGAGAATTCCGTCCGAGATCGGGATTGCCCTTTAGGCAAAGAGGCCGAACGCTAAGAACAGCCATTGGCGGCATTCTAGCCCCGCCTTAGCCGGAAGTGTCTCTATGGTAACAGCAGGCGGATCGGGTTGGGCCGGAGGGGTTAAGCCAGCGCCTGCCCCGGAGCCGGTAAGTGTGTGCGGGCCCTGTAACCGCAGCCCTGGGTGGTGGATCCGCTTTTCCTCCTTCCGCGGGATATTGAATTCTCGGAGCGTCCTTGGCCTGGAGGAGGCCGAAGCGCCCGGCTTTTAATTCCCAGTGGAACTGAGACCGTCGGAAACAACTAGTCTGAGCTTCCTTGGACGACGCTCCCTTTTGGGCGGATTTTATTGAATGTATTAAAAAATATTTATAGGGGGGAGGGAGGCCCTCGGTGCTCTCTGAGCTCGGTTGTTTTCTTGCAGACCTTTCATTACCCCAAACTGGGTAACATCATCGGCACCAACTCTGATAGCCTCACCTAGTTTGGGTAATGAAAGGTCTGCAAGGGAACAAGCGGAGCACGAAGGGACCCCCCCCTCCCCATTTCAACCCTGAGCTACAAATATTTTCCTTTATTGATACATTTATATAGATTTATATATAAGCCGGGCTTATCTTCCTGTAGATCAGGCCTTTGGTTTCTTCCCATGTGCTCCTTCCCTCGTGTCTTGAGGGAAATTACAGTTCTGCGTTTCAGGGTTACTGCATGGTAATTTGAGAGAGATTCGTGTAAAAGAAGTCTCTCTTCCAATTTATATTGACCAGGTTAAATTCAGGATCGGCAAATCAGCTGGGGATCTGCTATTTGCCCTCAAAAGTGTTAAAAATACATCCCCTCCCCCACCCTTTTGGATAGTTACTTTGCCATCCTTTGCATCAGCAATATGTGATTACCATTTACAAAAGATTAATCCTTTTGTTGCAAGGCAAACTCTACAGGTGGGTAGGCACATTGAACTAGTTCATGCAATAAGTGTGAGAAAGAGATAGGTGGAATGATTGTACAAGCAAGCATTGTATTTTGAATTTTGAATTTTATTGAATTTATAGACCACCCCCTCTCCCCGAAGGGACTCGGGGCGGTTTACAGACAGCAGTTAAAAGACCATATACAAAATAGAAAATCTTAAATACCCCTAAAAACAGATTAAATGTAAAGCTGTACAATAATAATAAAAATTAAAAAGCAACCTAAGAAACCTACCCCCATAAATTTAAAATACAGGCCAGAAAGATTAAAGATTGAAGCTACGGTTAGGCCAGGCCAGCTAAGTGGAACAGGTGGGTCTTAAGTTTCTTGCGGAAGGAGCGGAGATCGGTGGTTGTTCTGATGTCGGGGGGGGGGGGGGAGGTCATTCCAGAGGGTCGGGCCCATCACAGAGAAGGCCCTACTCCTGGGCGCCGCCCGCTGGCATTGCCTAGTGGACGGCACCCGAAGGAGTCCCTCTCTGTGAGAGCGAATCGGCCGCAGGGATGTGTGGGGTAGGATGCAATCCCGCAGATAGCTAGGTCCTGTGCCATGGAGCGCTTTAAAGATGATAGTCAACACCTTGAAACGCACCCGAAAAGCCACAGGTAGCCAGTGCAGCCCGCGCAGGAGAGGTGTTATGTGGGAGTACCTAGTACTTCCCATGATTGCCCGCGCGGCCACATTCTGGACCAGCTGCAGCCTTCGGGTGCATCTCAAGGGAAGCCCCATGTAGAGAGCATTGCAATAGTCCAGTCGGGACGTCACTAGCGCATGGGTGACTGTGTGAAGGGCGTCCCGGTCCAATAGGGGACGCAATTGGCGCACCAGGCGAACCTGGTGGAACGCCCCCCTTGCCACGGCTGTCACATGGTCATCCATCGACAGCCGGGCATCCAGGAGGACGCCCAAATTGCGTGCCCGCTCCACGGGGGCCAGTTGTTCGCCCCCGATGGCCAGTGATGGAATCCACTGGTTGAACCGGGGTGCCGGTAACCACAGCCACTCCGTCTTGGAGGGGTTGAGCTTGAGTCTGTTACTTCCCATCCAGACCCGTACGGCCTCCAGGCACCGAGACATCACTTCGACGGCATCGTTGGGGTGGTTCGGGGTGGAGATGTACAGCTGAGTATCATCAGCGTACAGATGGTACTCGACCCCAAAACCACGAATGATCTCACCCAGCGGTGGGACCTTTTATTCTATCATTTCAATAGGTGATATTATTCAACTTTAGAGGCATCTTCCTGTCCATGGGGAGGAATCTTCTTGTAATTATTTCAAATCTTGGTCATTTGTCATAAGCGGCATCACTACTGATGTTCTCTTTTAGACATGGTGAAATAAAGCTGCCGAAATGAATGACTTGCCTAAATTCATCCATACTTCAAGGTTGAACTGTCTATATTTTCTTGGTCATTACTTTGTTCTTAATCTTTTTGTCATTGATGCAGACATTATTTTTATCTGTTAATAGCTTGACATAGCTCTCTATATTAGGCACCTGTGGAAAATGTAGGTACCTAATAAGAATTGAGAAAGTTAATGCAATTCTAAGTTATATTAACAGAACCGTAGTATCAAAATATAGTATTATTCCCCTCTATTTTTAGAAATCATACTGTGTCTGGCATAATTAGTCCAGTTATGGACATCGTATTTAAAGAATGTCAAAATAGAGAATGTTTATAGAAAATGACCAGGATGCTTAGGATCTGGAAACTGAGCCTTATGAAAAACCATTGAAGGAGAGATTCTGCTTATCTTGGAAATAATAGCATCCTCATATTACCTCCCATATTCTGAGACATGTTTCAAATTTGGAGCAGGTTAATGGTGAGTGCAGAATTAAAGAGGATTTGGCAAAATCCACTTTCCCTAACTTCCACTAATGGAAATCTCCACTTAATCAAAAGTCTCCACAGTCAAAATGAATTCACTATGTAGTACTTTAAGGAGAAAAATAAGAACTGGTTTGATTACGTGTCAAGTTCAAATTTTATTTCTTATTTGATAATTATCTGAGAAGTCACAATATTAAGGCAATCCTGCTCTTCTGATTCAATTCTTTGCAGTTAGTCTTTAGTGGCATATTCCTGAGCTTAGAAACTTCAACCTGGGAAAAATGCAACGTGTTTATGAATTGATTTATAGTATTAAGATAAGTCTTTCCTGCCATATGCAACTGCTTCTAAAGCAGCACATTACGGTAATAACTAAAAGCAATGATGGCAGATAGCCTCTCTGAGGAAAAGATTTCACAGCTGGGAGAGTCTTTTGAAAATATACGCTCCCAGGTATTCACTTATTGCATCTCCAGCAATTACAGTAAATGTTACTGCTTAAGGCCACCAGTGCAGCTCATGTTATTAAAAAGGTAGCATCCAGGCAGAAGTTTACAGAAATAAAAAAAAATATGAATCTTGGTGTTTACAGATGCCCTTCATTTTGCTTGAGTCTAGAAGAAAATTCATTCATCTGTTAATTCATAGTGTTAACTCTTTTTAACTCACTCTTTTGAGTTCTAGTTGTCAGGGAGAGTTAGAACATGTTAAATGTTTACAACTTTTCATTTATTTTACAGAAGTACCAGGAAGCAATTTGGTTTTCACATAAATGGTTTGTACATTAATGAAAACCATAGCATGAAATCGAGATGTCTGATTTTTTAAATAGACTTTAAGAAGGTCAGAAACTGCTACTTTAACTAACATTTTCCAAACTAACAGTTTTTGCTGTCTTATCATTCTCTACTTCATAGGAATATTCAAACTATAATCTTTAATGTTTTCTCTATTTTCTGTAGTAGAATCTCAGTCTTATCAAGCAATTGAAGATTAATTCTTAATACATTGGCACTGTATTGTCTATAGTGAGATTTTAGAGGTAGTTTGGTTGTGTGGTTACAGTGCTAGACTAGAGACTTGAGGACTTTAAGCTTTAGTCCTGTCTTAAGTACAAGTTCAGTTGGGTGATCTTGGACCAGTCACTCACTCTCAGCCCTAGGAAGAAGGCAGGGGCAAACACCTTGCTAGGAAAATTGGAGGGGCTGTTCCTGCTACTTGCCAAGAGTCAAAACGGACTCTAAGGTACCAAAAGAAAAAAAAGTTGTTACCTTTAGTTCATACTAAAAAGCATTCCACCATTTTCTGGCAACATTTCTAAAAGTTATTGAACTCACATATTGTCTAAAACCACAATTTGGCTTGCTTGGTTTTGGTTTAATTGTGGTATGTATTCAACCATTTTATAAGTAGTCCTCAACTTACAACTGATTGTTCATTTAGCAATTGTTCAAAGTTACAATGGCACTGAAAAAAGTGACTTATGGCCAATGTGTGAGGACTCACACTTATGATTGTCATTGCATTCCCACAGTCATGTGATCAAACTTTAGGCACTTGGCAACCAATATATATATATGATGGTTGCAGTGCCTCCAGATCACGTGATCACCATTTGTGACTTCCACAAGCATAATCAATCATAGAAGCTGGATTTGCTTAAAGACTAGGTGATTCACTTAACAACTGCAGTTATTCACTTAACAACCACGACAAAAATGTTGTAAAATCTGGCACAACTCACTTAAGAACTGCCTTGCATAACAATGGAATGATGGGAATAGAAGTAATCAATTATTTTTCTTTTATATTTTTAAGCATCAAAAAATATCTACTAGTTTTATGTTTTAAAGAGCTACTAGTTCCACATTATACAACTAGCTTAAATATGAAGTATCTTAAGTCCAATAATCATTTCTGATTATTATAATTTCCTTGATGACATTCTCACTGGGTAGTTTTGACTGAGAATAATAGATGACAAATCAGTTTTTATTTCCATACTAAATTAGCGCAAATCTACTTTGTGGACTGCATGGTCTCCTAAACCTGAAATTACTGGTGGGGGTGGGGGTGTTTGTCAAAAAAGGAGAACATTTCATATTATATTGTCTTGCTTCAAAAAGAAGCTGGTTAATTTATTTTCAAAGCTTAGATAAAGTATGATATGTAAGGGATAGGACTGTTTCCTTTAAAAATTGTTTTGTTACAGTTATTAGTGGATTAGCATTATTTCTAAAGGAACAGGATATTGATAGGATTTTATACCTTATAAATGCAAAAGCTATTTAGTTTTTTGGAATAAATATCTTACCAAATTATGAATAGATAAAAAGATAGACCGAGGAAATGGTATACTTGGTGAAGTAGCATTTGAAATCTTACTTAGCACAATGTGTATTTATTTGGAGTAACTTCTTTGGACTTCTAAATGAAGATTAATTGACTTATTCATTTCAACTAAATCTTTGGTGCTTTGGGGTGTTCATTTTGGGGAGTAGTTCAGCCCTCCATAAAGTTTGCTTTTGAGATATGAAAGTTTGCTTTTTAATATGAACATACATATTAAAAATTGTAGTTGTCACTTCTCTACGATGCAGTTACGGAAAGTAATGGTAAACAACTTTTAGGTCAGTGCTGTTTGAAATATTTGCTGAAACTTATCAGATTTACATTAGGCTCAGTGTAATACAGAGAGTTCTTGACTTATGGCTACAGTTGGGAGCAGAAATTTGATCACTAAATGATGCATTCATTAAGAGAATGTTCACATGTCTGGACTTGATTTTTAGCCATGTTTACTGCAATTGTTAACCAAATCCAGGTTCCCCCATTGATTTTGTTTGTCAGAAGCAGTCTCCAAAGATCAGCAGTTGTGTTCATGTGACTCAAGTGGTTGCAATCATCATAATTGCAAGCTGGTTGCCATGTATCCAAACTGCAATTCTATGACTGCACAGGTAGTATGATGGTGGCAACTTTGAGGAACTTTGAACTGTTGTTAAACAAATGGTTATAAGTCGAGGACTACTTTCCTTTTAGCTTTTCCTTTTAAAAAACATAGACAGACATGCCAAAATGATAGATAAATGTATATGCTATATTCTCATAGTGATAGCAGGGCCAGCATGTGGTATTGTAAAGAATGGGGTTTTGGTAGTGATGGAATTGTTTTAGTGAAGGATCTCAACAAAGATAGAAGAACTTGGTAAGTAGAGGTATCCTCAGATTTTGTGAATCTCAAATTAAAGCAGCCTGATTTGGATGAATTTGAAACCAAGAGCAACTGAATTGAAGTAGCTACTCATCTAAAGAAGGCTGAAATTTAAAACAAAATTTTGGAAAGGATTTGAACAGGAGGGCCCAGAGCAGTGGTAATGGCAATTATAAAGTTCAGTCACAATGCTTTGTCTATAATATATTGTATGTTGTAACAATATGTCTAAGTCAGCATTCAGTGCTGCTTATTCAGCATTCGGTAGCCTGTCATGTGAGCAGCAAGTATTAAAAACAAGTGGTATTTGAAATCTAGCAGAATGTATCATTGAGTACACTCCTTTAAAAAGCTGTTTGTTCAAGCTTTTTTACATGTGCTGCTATTTGGTACCGATCAAACAGAAGCCTTGTATAAGGAGTCCACAACTCTAACTCTTACAACTACCTTCTGAAATATTTCAGCGATCATGCTTAGGGAGGAACATCTCTGTTTTTGCTGTAATTTGCACAAAAAGAAAATGGGAGAATGTGATAAAATTCCTCCAGACCTATTTAAAATTGAAATAATTAATACCTTCAGAAGATATTAATTTTTGAAGAGTTAATAATATGATACTAAGAGTTACTAGCTGATATCTTTAAAAGAGTTAATTTAATACAGACAGATTAACTACCAGTATTTCTACCAAAGCATTCTAAAGGTGACCAGTAATTTCCTTTTTTTAAAAAATCAAAATGTAAAACTGACAATCTCTCGCCATCGATTAAAAATCATCCCCTTCTTGTGGTGTTATATCTAAAAAAATTGTTCAGTTCTTTTTTATTACATTCCAAGTTTGCAAATAGAGCTGAGGAGTATTTTCAGCTTCCTACCTTTAATTTCCTGAAGAAGGTGATCTCCTTCTTATGGATACTTTTGTTCATATTCATAAATGATTAGACACAATGCCTGTTTTTAATCTACTGGATACCTAATTATTATTTAACCCCCGTCTTCTGTTTTGACATCCATTGCAAATCTACATTTTCAGTACGATGTGTATAAAATTGAAAACAAGCTTTCAGGGTTTTTTAAAAATAATAATTAAAGTTTACAAATGCAAAGATAAAAGATTAAGTAAGATATAAAAAGGAAAGAAGGAAAAAGGTGCTAAAAATAAAAGATGTATAAAAGATGATTCCTCCCTCTTCCAGACAATAACATTTTTTTTCCATATCTTACCCCTAAATCAGTAACCAAATTGTAAAACTCATCATTGAGCCTTAATCAACAAAAGATTTATTAAGAGTTACTAGTTATTTTAACTGTAATCAAATTTATTTTGTATTCCAAATTCTCATTTTCACAGAGAAATAAATCAAAACAAGTCTTTCACCATTTCTAAACAAATTTTAAAGCTTCATCGTTCTGTCCTGATTAAACAAAAATCTATTAATACCTACCAGAAACCATAAGATGTATAATTTAATCCTGGTCAAATAAATCCACTTTATGTTCCTTCCATTTATTTTTAAAAAGCTTAATCTTTAATCCCACCAAATGTCCCACCACTAGTTGATTTCTGATCATTTTCTCTTTCTCTCTTTTCAGGAACAGCTTCAGCAGTTTAACATTTCCCTTTTCTAATAAGGCTTTCCAAAGTATTCTTCTGATTTATTATTTGTATAGCCCCCTTAATTATTAAGACTTCAGGTGATTTCATGTGGAAATACATTTTTTAAAATATCATTTTTCAAATCACTCTTATAAGTTTGTCATTTTTCAAATCTATTTTCAGACATTCTATATAGTATCTTTTCCCATATTCCTCTTCTAGTCTGATTCCTGTAGTCTTATAATCATACTATTCTCAAGTGTGAAAGCTTTTGGCTGATGGCCGATAAACCTTGATTGGTTTGGAATAGGAGGTTTAGCGGACTTCCAATGGGTAATTTATTGAAGTATTCAGTGGCTCTTTTGAAGAGGTCAAGAGATGTAGCCATTCCAGTATGCAACCAGTAGAGAACTTCTTATTCTAGAATGTTAGTGTTGACAGTTGTTTTGACATAAAAAGCAGTTTGCTTGGGATTGTTATTGAAGCCTTTTGTGAGATCAAAGGTTGCTCTTACCAACAAGAACTTAAAAGCTGAATTTTGATGGGGATAAGATTCCTGAAATGAGGCAATACAATATTTTGTGAAAAAGATTTGACTCTCAATAACCTTACATACTTTATGTGTTGAAGATTATATGTCTGTTGAAAAATCTTGAATGGCAGCAGTTTCACACAGAAATGAATATGAAGACACTCCTCTGTATCAATATATATATGTTCCTTTCAATGCATATGCTATGATGAATGCCTCGAAACAAATTTATTAATTAATAGCATCTAAAAAAATTACCAGGTACAATGAAGCTGTGAAAGGGAAAATATAGAGGCTAATCTCCATTAGCTGCATCATATTGAATGGCTGCAATTGTGAGAATGGAACTTAGCTTTGTTTATGCCTCCCTCCTTCTGCCTTTCTTAGCACATGGTACAAGGGGTTGCATGCCGTTGCATCAGGAGGCATCCACAGAGAAAGAACATCCAGCGCTCATCATTAATCTTAGAATCAGTTTTTCTTTAAGGTCAAATAAATGGAAAAGCAGGAAATGACTAATCAGTTTAAAGAAGATGCATTAGCCAACATACCACATTTTTGGAGTATAAGACGCACCACGTTTTTGCACTCTGCAGACCTCCCAAAACGGCCAGTTTTTCACAAAAATGGCACGCATAGCCTTTAGGAGGGTTGTACAGTGCTCCTCGGGGGAGGGGGGGCAAAAACAAGCAAAAAACGCCCTGTTTTTTACAAAAACAGGCCCGTTTTTTGTCGAAAAAAGGGCATGCATAGCTTTTAGGAAGCTTATAGAGTGCTCCTGGGGGCTGGGGGGGAATTGAGCAAAAAATGACCCATGTTTCACTCATTTCTGCCCTCCCCATCCCCCAGGAGCACTCTGAAAACCTCCTAAAGGTAATCCACGGCCATTTTTGCAAAGGGGGCGGGGTTTCAGGAGGCAAAAAATTCTGTATTCAATGTATAAGACGCACCCAGATTTTCAGCCTCTTTTATGAGGGAAAAAGGTGCGTCTTATACTCCAAAAAATATGGCAACAGTTTTCTCACCAATTAGCACCATTTTGGTATTGCTTTGATTATCAAAATGTTAGCTAATAATTATCAGCACATAGAGCTGTGATGGCAAACCTATGACCCCTCTTTGTGGGCATGCGAGCCGTTACCCAGGTTAGATCCACTGCACATGTGCGCGTGCCTTCCACCGGCCAACTGATTTTTGGGTCTCTGCCGCGCATGAGGGAGATGTGGGCGCATGCAGGGGGAGCATGGGGGTGTGCGGGGCCCCCTACACTCTGTTTTTGGTGCCAGGAAGTTTCAGGAAGAGCTTCTGGAGGCTGTTTTTGCTCTCTCGGAGGCTCAAGGAAAGCCTCCAGAGCTTGGGGAGGGCAAAAAGCCTCCCCCCCCCTCCTGCCATTGTGCAGGAGGCCAAGTAGGCCGTGGGGGAGGCATGCACATGCATGCCGTGGCAGGGAGTGTCATATGCGCATGCGCAGGGTGGCAAGCGCATTGCATTGTGAGTGGACACACACACACAGGATAGCACATGCTTGCACAATTTCGACACGAGAGAAGAAAAAGGCTAGCCATCACGGACATCGAGCCTTCTCATGCAGTATGGACATGCTTTGGGGGATATATCTGATTTGTCAAATCACATACTTGTTAGGCATAGTGAGAGTAGAGAGGAGGATTAAAATTGCTTGAAATTTAAATTTTAAAATTTACCTTTTTTCAAATGAACAAACACTGCACTCACATATGCTGTATCCAAGCTCTGTCATAACACTTTGTAAAGGAAATATTGACTGATTAGCCAAGGGTACGACCTTTAGTCTTGACCTAAATGTTAAGCCATAATGTGAGTTAGCTTAGCACGTTATGTAAAGTCAAATTTATCTGTCATAGTTTAATATTACCTGTTAAGTGAGGTTTTTGTGGCCTATTCAGATGACCATAATTTTTTAAAAAGTCTATCTTTGTTATGAGAGTGGAGCTATAGTTAGAATCTAAATGTTGGAGCTGATGTAATCAACACAGAACTGATGTCATATTACTGAGTACCTTTCTTTCAAAAGTCATCAAAATAATAAGTTTTAGATAAATCATGACTGGCAGCATATGAAAGCAGGAATCAAATACTTAGAAACAGGAAAACCGGTTGTTGTTGTTGTTTTTACCTCATAACCAATACTGAATACGTTGCAGCACACTGCCTTATGGAACTAAGCACACTTTGACTGTCCCAAAACCTTCCTGAAACGTCTATATTTCAGGAGGTTTTGTAAACTGGGTTACCGGTGCATGGTTTGGTCATTCCTTAATCACTGTAACAATGAAAATGATGCCATCATTGATTTCTTCCTGGTTTCTTTTCAGGCTGGCCAAAGTAAAAATGCTGCTTTGACCGAATCCTGTTCAAAAGCTGTGATCATTGAAGGTGTGGGATGGCTCTACATGGCCTCAGCAGGGCCAGAAGCCTATAGCCTAAGCCTCAAAAAAAGAAACCAGTTCCAGGTGGGCATTTCACCAGGGCTGTCAGTGCCACCACTCACAGCAAAGCTCCACAAGAGCAAGTCTTGGTACCTTGCTAGGCAGCAGGTGAAGCCTGTTTGGCAACTGGAAAAAAATCATGTGATCACTTTGCAAGACAAATGCTCAGTCCACTCAGGGAACTCTTCCCAGCATCCCCCCCTCTTATATCCAGAGCCATTATGTAGTGAGGCAGTGCTCCTGAGCCCGCCTACAGCTCAGTCCCATTCTCTCCCAAACTTCCTTGGGAGCACCCTGCTTTATCGACGGTCTTACTTTAGACACAAGCCCTATCGGAGACTTGAGTCCATCTGCTTGCAGCCTAGTACCTTGGAGAAGAAACCGCTTCGTGCCCCACCTCCCATCTATCATTCTGTCCTCAATAACACCATGTCGTCTTCCACGGTGGATCCATTTCTTATGCCAAGTACAGCTGGGGAGCGTTCCAATCCAGTGTCAAAGGGTTTTCTCCTCAATTCAGGGAAGCAAACCTCCAGTGCTTATAGACCAGTCCTAAACAATAACTCTTTCCTGAGGCCAGCTAGTGCAAAAGTGCCTTTGCAGCAGCAGCAGCAGCAGCAGCAGCAACCGCTACCACCAGAAAGTAAGAAGCTGAAAGGATTGTCAAGATCTCCAGGATTTTCTTGGACCCATTCTGGGGGGAATGGGGATGGTTGTCCTATGAATCTTGAAAAGAAGCTTGGAAAAAACAGCAACTCAACTTTTGAGCAAACCTGTGCCAAATCTCCTCATTCACCTGTACACAACGGCATGGTTCTTAAATCAGAACGGTCACTGTGGCCCCTTGAGGATGGCGAGACTAGATCACAGAATCTGAAAGAACAAGATGCACGGTTGACAGAAGCCATGAAGAAACTAACAGCAAGCGGTATCCGGAAAGTTAGTACTTACAGTGAGTTTGGTCACCGCATTGATAGCTCTTGCCTTATGAATGCCAGCTTCCATGCCAATCTGTTCAATCGGTGGAAACCACATATTGTAGCCCAGATCACCCCGAAGGAAGTGCCAGTTCCCAGCTCCTTGAATTTAGAACCCGGTAGCCGCCATCACAGCCTTATAAGCACAGAAGTTGCCGATGTCTGCACTAAGCGTATTGACACGCGTTTCCTCACCTCAAATTCCGAAATGCCCAACCATAGCATCTTGAATCAATTGGTCGCTCCCCCTGTGAATATCACAGAACAGGTGATGACAGCAGAGATGTCCCCACGAATGGCGGTCTCTGAGGTAGAGACAAAAATTTCCACTCTTCAGTTAAGCATGGAAGCAAAGTGGGGGCAGTCTACTACTCTGAAAGAGTCTGAGTAAGTATCATAGCCTCTTTGTTATATAGGGATTGCTATATAGGGATAGTGTTCTTTTTCAAGATTGTTATAAACTGTATTTGCATTGGATGTTTCCCTTTACTGGATGGAAACAGGTGCTCGATGGAAACAGGTTTATAACAGGGGTGTCAAACTTGCGGCTCACGAGCCAGATGTATCATGCACTGGTCATGCTCATCCCCATTTTAGCAAAGACGTGATACGTCACATGACGATGCGAGTTGGACACCCCTGGTCTATAATATCCTATTTCTGTTGTTACATATGTGTCTCACAACCCAGTCTAGAACTCCCTATTAGGTTGGGTCTACACATCCCATATTTCTAGGAATTTTAATGTCAGATCATCCTAGAGGGTACCAGATTGCCGAATGGTGTCCTAATTTAAACCCTGGTACAGTATATCAGGGGTGTCCAAACTTGGGAACTTTAAGACTTGTGGACTTCAACTCCCAGAATTCCCCAGCCAGCATGGCTGGCTGGGGAATTCTGGGAGTTGAAGTCCACAAGTCTTAAAGTTCCCAAGTTTGGACACCCCTGTAGTATATGATTCTATTGTATTTTTTGGTGTATCTTTTGTTTTGAGGAATTTATATCAGTATAGAAAATGGCCAGATAGGTGAAACTGCATCTAATCCTAAGAATATGGTTATATGTTACATACTTAATTTTACCATGTAAATAAATAGCCTTGGGAGGAGAAGGAAGTCTTTTGGGTGGGAGGGGGAATCCCCTAACTTCTTTTGTTCTTGTCTGGGAGCTCTTCAGGCCACTGAGATGGAATTGTTTTGTTTCCTTCATTAGCTGGTTTAGAGGAATAGGTATAAACTACTCAAAAAGTTTCACTTGGTCAAAATAAATCTTTGTATTGTAGAGCTGTAGTCAATCTTCCCCTGCTAGATCAAGCAGAAGTAGAAGATGTGGAAGAAGAACTTCCGGATGGCTTGGAAGATATTTGCAGTCAGGATGAGGAAGGAGAAGAGGAAGATGAGGAAGGTCATTAATGTTTATTTATGTTCCTTCTTTAGAGTGCAATCATTTAATAATGTGATAAGCCAGAGAAGTAAAAACGTTGATGTACTGATTATATCCAAGGAATACAGATTCTAATTACTAAGATTTCAGAACAACTCAGATCTAATAAAAAGTTAACATTATTATCATAGTAATAATCTTTACAGTTGGATATCACATACATATTAATCCATAATATAATAAGAGAGGCAGAAATAATAAAAGAACTTTTCTTTTAATAAAAGAACTGAGATACCTTACGGCCATAAT
This sequence comes from Natrix helvetica, assembly GCF_964273705.1. Classification (NCBI taxonomy): domain Eukaryota; kingdom Metazoa; phylum Chordata; class Lepidosauria; order Squamata; family Natricidae; genus Natrix; species Natrix helvetica. Next base: position 126,493,265 of record NC_138548.1, read on the forward strand.
TACCACTAGCTTGAGTTTATCTTTAAAGTGTAGATAATTTGATCTACTTGTGAAGATTTCTTTCTTACAATATCTAATTAGTTGTGCTCTAAAGAAAATTATTTGCTGGCTTGATTTGCATTTTAATGATATATTCTGATGCAGTACTGAGTAAATTATTTTCTTTTATTCAAGTTGTCTTTAATCAACTGTATCAAAGCTGGCCAGTATAAATTAATGTTCTTCTTCATTTCAGGTGAATCAGATGGTTCCTCATCATCCAGCTTATCCGCCAGTGGTTCTGTTGCTATTATATCTAGGTTAGTGCCAGACACGAATTACGCTGCTTTCTGTCCACAATGTACTTAGTAAATGAAGAGTGTCTGAGTTCAACTTGATTTCATGAACTTATCCATGTACCCAAACCGGATTTAGATAAACCCAGATGATGGACACCTGCATGTTTTGTTTACCTTGCTGAATTTCAACCTAGACAAGTTGTGTTTTCACAAAAAGAAATAGGGCTGCTAAGTAAATGGGTTGAAAAATAGCTTTGATTCCTTTGTTGTCTAACCCAGTACTTCTCAGCCAAAACAAAACTCACATTTTTGATCAATGTTAATTAAAGGCTATGGCAATTAAATAAAACGATGTCAACTAGCAACAGGAACTCAAGAAAGATATTGTGCTGCTGGCTTTCCCAAGGCTGCTTACCTGTACTATGTATTTTGCCGCCTTTTCTCTTGTAGCCATATTGTTAGGCAAATCTGTTTCTTTTCGTAGGACTTGTGTTGAGGGATTAGTGCCTCCACTTGAGGGCCAAGAGCGAATTATCAAGCCAGCTCTTACACACAGCCTCTTCCCCAATGTGTCTTCCACCATCTATTTTGGAACCCGGGATGAGAGAGGTAAGATGAATCCATTGCAAGTACGTAGCATTCGGGGCCAAAGATATTGATGGTGGTGTAAAGATCAGAGATTACAACAGAGTAATAAAGTGAAGAGTTGACAAGGGGATGGATACAGACTAGCTCTGGTCTCTTCCCATTAATTAAGCAAAGATGTTGAATAAAGATGTGGGAAGAGATATTTATCTTTATATATGCTTACATACGTAGGTGGAGCTATAGATTCCTGAGAACATTGAAGCGAATGCTGCTAGGAATGCTAATTCTTACCTGCATTTACCAAGCCCAGTAGATGGAGTCATTTTATTCTACTTCTTGATCTGTCCCAGATAGGCTGAATAAGTCACAGATTTATTTGCAGCAGTAATGGGCACATTTGTGATTTGCTGGCGTTGTGATTTGGTGTTCTCATAGTCATCACAGCAGCCCATCCTAAACGTTAATTTTGTACATGCTTCTTGCTATGGCAGCAATATTTCTTTGTGTGGTCCACTTTTTAATCTTTCTCAGTCTTCTGCCTTCTGCCAGTCCCGGTAATCTAACCAACAACAGAGAATGTAGAGGGTTTTTTTAAAAAGTTTTTTTTTTCATTTTTCATGTACCAGGCATTGTACACAATCATAAAGTGAAGCATCTGAAAATAATACAATAACACATCATCCAATTTAAGATAATTGTTACAATGCAGAGCCTTAGTAACCACTTAAGGTAGCTTCTAAGAATTAAAACAATTTTGGGATCAATGTTTAGATAATTTTCACAAAAGCCGGTTTTTTGTTTTTTTTAAAAAAGCCTTTTCAAACTTTGGTATGCAGTCATTTGGTTCCCGAGGATTGGTGCTAGATAGGAAAAACCCCAATTGTTATATAGCTATTTTGCTACCAGAAAGAGCTAGTGCAGTCTGGTCTGAAGTTTGGGTTGATTGCCTAGCTCCAAGCAGTTTTTCCAAGACCCAGTGAATTAACACCAGCAGTATAAACTGGTATCTTTTACAAATATCCAGCTAATGTAAGAATTGGCAAGAGAAAGAGTTGTTTGTGGAAAGTTTAGGACATTGTGAAGTGCATGCAGGTTGGGGAATAGAGAGCAGGGAGTTTAACGTTACAGATTGGCATGATCTGGCAGAAGCAGCTATTTCTTCTCATTGCTATATATATGTATATATTTGCTTCTAAGGCTGAGAACCATTAGGCTATGTATATGCAATGGAAATTTTTTGAAGGGCGTCTCCATTTTATAGTTTCAGTCTTTTTACTCCATGACAAAAGGCTATTTTCTCCAAGACATTTCCTGCTGTTTTCTTCATGGCAAATTGATTTTTGAGAAATGGGTATTTCTTGGTTTTGACCGGCTTTTGTTTTGGGGATCTACTTCTTAGTGGAGAAGCTTCCTTGGGAACAGAGGAAGATGCTGCGATGGAAAATGAGTACAGTGACTCCAAACATTGTGAAGCAAACCATTGCCAGGTCCCACTTCAAAATCAGCAGAAGTGAGTCTTATTCAAACTGTGGGTCATTCCAATTTCATGGAATCTTTTTCCCAGGTTCCATGAATTTGCAAAATTCCATAGAGTTACTGTGGGATAGCGTTGGTTAAAAACATGTAATTTTTAAGAATGTAGATTATCAATCACGTAGTGTTCTAATTGTGGCTGTTGCGCAGCTCTTGTCCAGGTTTTAGGGAAGCTTTCAGTTTGTTCTGCCTAACTGTATCCCTTTGGTCAGTTTTTGTTGGAGTGTTACTGCCCCAAGATTCTGATGTTTTGTTTTGAACTTCATTGCTACCATATGTTGTGGGATTAAAACAGCTGGAAAAGAGGAGATTAGATACAAGAATAAAAGGAGGTTCAAAAATGAAGTAAGTTTTCCATGATTTAGCAATACTTGTCATGCTTGGTATATACTGACTGATAAACCAGTGCTCTGTGTGCAATAATACAGAGTTCTAACGGCCTTTTCAATGGACCATATTTAGACAAGAAGTGGGGATCTGTTAGAAAACAAAGATAATTGTCGTGTGGCATTGGATATGTTGCTGTGTTATAATTTTGTTATAATATGAAAATGTTCTTAAATCAGGTGGAAGAGGGAAAATATTCTAAATTTATATTTCATAAATTGGAATGCTTAAAGTATTATAATTAAATTATTTGAGCATAGTATAGAAAAAGTGATATATATATTTTGTTCAGATAATTTTCTCATAATTACCTATAGGAAATAATGACTGGCTGGGCTGCTGGGGCCATCATATGAAATCACCTGGCTTCAGAATTGTCAAAGAACACCAGAAGGTATGTGATTTGTTCAGCGTGCACATGAATATGTTGAACAACAAAATTCAGTGTAGAGACAGAAGATGTAATTTGTTACATCTTCTCTCTAGTCCTTCCTGTCCTGCAGAAAACATTTGCATATAGCCTGATTTTTGCTGCAGTATTTCCCACCCCTCTTCATGGGTTGTTCTTAGTGGCTGCACTTTTAAAAGAGGCCTACAAGTTTGCAAGGCATAATAATTGGTTCACACAGTGTGCTTAACAAAGATGTTTAAGGGTCCAATGTGTTGTGCGAATCCTGTAACCCATTAAATATTGGAGTAAGTGAAGGGCAGCTTGAACAGTGAATCAGGCTCTTTTCATCTGTGTAACTGTTGTGGAAACCTGAACCTCAGTCACCTTTGGTTTCCAAAAGTTTCCCATTAGAACTCCAAAAAGAAAGATAGAGGTTTGAAGTAGCTGGAATGTAATTTGCTTGGTTATGAAATCCAGTACTGTATCAAAGTTAATTAGCCCAGTACATGTGTTCCAAACACTGATTGGCTGTAATATTCAAACTATTTCTACTGCAGTCTGACTGGCCAGTAGGGAAGATACCATTGATCTAATGAACCCTTGCCAAGTACAATCTTGTAGCGGGCTCATGGGATACAGGTAATCTTTGAGTTATGACTACTTGTTCAGAAACTATTCAAAGTTAGGATAGCACTGAACAAGGGGAATTTATGATTGGTCCTAGAAGATGTGTCCATGCAGTCATGCAATCACCATTTGTGACCTTTCCTGCTGGCTTCCCACCAGCAAAGTCAATGGGGAAGCTGGCAGGAGATCGCAAGTGGCTTCCATTCCTCCTGCTTTTTCGCCTACACTCTTTAGTGCCTGCCTGCAGTGCCTCCCCACCCGTAGTACCTACTTATCTGCCTGCACTCCACAGTGCCTGCCTGCAGCACCCACTCTCCATGCTCTAGCTCCTTCTCGTGGTGTGTAGCCAACTGCCCGTAGCTCTCACCCACTGGCCTGTTTGTTGGACTCCTGCCTTGTCTGGCATCATGATCATATGATGTCCTTGCTTCAATGAACTGTGGAGTCCTGTGGTTACAACAGCAGCTGGGACTGCTGGAATTGCTACTGCTGAGCGATGCAGTCATGTGACATTGTGCTTTTTACCCACATGGCTTAGCAATGGAAATTCCAGTCCCAATTGCTATTGCAATCTGAGGACTGCCTGTCCTGAGCAGGGCTGGAGGAAGTGGACAGAGCTTCTGTAGCCCCTAGAATGATGGGACTTGATCTGGTTAGGATAACCAGATGTGCATTGGCAGATTCAAAATTAATTTATTATGGTTGGATTAAGCAGCTGGCTAGGCTTAGTGTATTTTGTGGATTCAGCCATTGTGATAGATGTACCAACAATGATCTCTATCTGTAGGAGGTGCAATTCAAAGATTTGGGCTTGTACAAATGATATTCACACAAATGTAACAGAATTTGGGGAGATGGTACCAGCCAGAGGTGACTGGGACCTTCTTACTCTGTTATTCCTCCTCATTTCCTATCTACAGTTGAACCACTTTCCTGGCTCATTCCAAATTGGTCGGAAAGACCGTCTGTGGAGAAATGTGTCCAAAATGCAACTGCGCTTTGGGAAAAAGGAGTTCAACTTTTTGCCCCAATCTTTCATCCTCCCTCAAGATATCAAGCTTCTCAGGAAAGCTTGGGAAGATTGTGCGGGTCGTCAGAAGTGGATTGTGAAGCCGGTGAGGGTGCAGATATGCTCTGATTCAAATGTGGATAGGGCACACTCTTTCAGCTTTCTGCTTTGGTCCAACTATGTGGCTCCCTGCCTATCCCAGCATGCAAACGTCTGCTCCACGTTCTGCCTAGGTTTTGCACTTGATAGATTTATTTATGTATTCTAGTGATTGTGTCACAGTGTTGAATGTTGTTAGTGGAGGGATTAGTCCTTAAGCATGTCAAAAAGAAAGGGGAATGGTGAGCATCACAATGGAAAGAAATAGGATAGTTGTAAAATATTAAACAAGTGCTGACTTTTGAGCACTTACTGATACGCATTTGCTGCTTTTAACACTTTCCTATCTCCATATTTTTAAGGGTAGTTACTTTATTGTCATTGTACCTATATACACAGTATACACATACAACGAAATTCACATAACACCCAGAGAGCAGGTCCAACACACACAACAATCCCCAAACACACACCCAACCCAGCAAAAAAAATCCCCGCCCCTAAACCACCCAAGCATCCCCACAACAGACCAAGAAGTGCTGGCCAATAGCTCACTGATGGTGGCCCTTTAGTTCATTGTTTAGTTCAACAGTCTAAAAAGATCGTAAGCAGGGTGGGAAGAGTCTCTGAGAATGTTATGCAACTTCAAACAGCGAGATGCGAAGATGTCATCTAGGGTTGGTAGCTGGAACCCGGTGATAATGATTCTCCGTAGAGCTTTTTTGTCTGCTGCAGAGCTGCTCCCATGCCATGCAAGAATGCCTTATGTCAGGACACACTCATAATAGGACAGAAGTAGATGCTGAGATAGATCTACTTCTATCTATCTTTCTTAGCATTCTCAGGAAGTACAGCCTCTTCTGTGCCTTCTTCACAAGCATGTTATAGCATTCATGATCCATGAGAGATCCTCCGAGATACAAATGCCCAGAAATTTAAAATACCAACCCTCCCCACCTCCTCACCATTTATGTACAACGGTAAATGTACATCTCTCTTCCTCCTGAAGTCAATTATAAGTTCTTTAGTTTTTAGTTGATCCCTTGTTCTCCGTTTTCTAAACATTTGATATTCTCAAAGTTACGCATTTGTACTAAATAGGTTATATAGCAGTGGTTCTCAACCTGTGGGTCGGGACCCCTTTGGGGGTCGAACGACGCTTTCACAGGGGTCGCCTAAGACCATCGGAAAACACATATTTTTGAAAAAATACGGAAAACATAAAATAATTTTATGGTTGGGGGTCACCACAACATGAGGAACTGTATTAAAGGGTCGCGGCATTAGGAAGGTTGAGACCCACTGTTATATAGTGTACTTTAACTGCAGCCACATAGGGTTTTAAATTATACAGGCTACCTAGCTAATTATCCAGTGATCCCCAAATGTTTCCCAAAGCTGTTGTACTCCATTATGGGACAATGTAACACATATTCCTGCAGCTATTTTACATTGTTTTTCTATTGCATCTGAAACAAAACAAACCACTTTAAAAAATAATGTTAAGTTATTTGAAGACTGCACTAGGAATTTATTTAGGACCAGCAGTATAAACATAAGGGTACTTGCATATGACAGCATGTAATGGACTTTGGCTGGTCTCAGATACCCTAAGCAAGTTTAAACTTAATTAGTCCATAGATAGGAAACCACCAGGAAATCCCAAAGCAGTAGACTACACTGAGAGGTTGAAAAAACTTTCTGGAAGTAAGTAGCAACCATTTCTATGTTGTTGCTAAGAAATCATGAACATGTCTGGGTAGTCAGTAGGAATTAGGTCTAATTTGAGGCAGACTTTTTATTTTTGTGTACTATTTCCAGATTTTTTCCCTGATGTTTCAGTTTTGAACTGCAGCATAACAGTGCATGGTTATGTACTTCTCTCTCTCTGTCTGTTAGCCAGCTTCTGCTAGAGGCATTGGAATACAGGTCATCCATAAATGGAGCCAGTTGCCCAAGCGTAGACCATTGCTGGTGCAAAGGTAAACCAACTTTTCCTTCCAACCTCTGGTGAATGAGGTAATAAGCTACATCAAGGAGACGTAACGTATTTTTCGGAGTACAAGACGCACCTTTCCCCCCCCCCCCCAAAGAGGGTGAAAATTTGGGTGTGTCTTATATACCGAATGAAGCCACAACCACCCCCACCAAAGGCCAAAAATGCGAGGCATGGAGGCAGTGATGGTTTGTGGCAATCCCTGCAGCCTGGAACAGCTAATTGGGGGTATTCCGGCAGTCCGATCCACCCGCCAATCAACTGTGCTGAATCAGGCTGCAATTAGTGCTGAAACTGATCTGGTTGGTCAGAGTTTGCATACACAAGTAACTGATTCAGCAGGATTCAAAATAACAATATTATACAATACATTACCAAAAGCAGGTTTTCCTAGGTAGCAGTAAATACAAGCAAAACACAAGCAGTTTCACTTTCAGTTCTTGGCTAAGTCGGGCTCCTTCCTGTCTCCTTGTTGCTCACACAGCAAATTCCAGAGTCCAAATAGCCTTCATTGGCTGACAGTTGCTATGCTTATTCATTGGCTGACCTTGTTACCGTGTGTCAGCTGAATACCATGGGTGCTGGTGAGCAGAGGCAGAAGTTTTCTTATTATTATTTTCCTCCCCAAAAACCAAGGTGTGTCTTATACTCCAGAACGTTTTATACTATGAAAAATATGGTACCATATGTAAACATGTTTCCTGCAACTGTGAAAACCATATTGTTCTGTGAAGATGGTTTCTTTTGCCTTCAATGAAAAAGCAAAGCACTGATGGAATAGCTATTGTTAGTGCATCAAAGTGTCTCCTGAAATTAGCCTGGAGATTATGTTTTTCTATGATGTGGAATGGTATTTTTTGAAAGTGTAGTCTCAAAAGCTGTAGGAGAGAAGCCAACTTTCAGTTCTGTCAGTGATGGGTAAAGAATGAAGTATAGTGACAGTCCTAGGGCTTGTTCTTCTGGAATTTAGCTTCCTTGTAGCTCACTGTCTCTTCCCCTTTTCCAGATACATACATAAGCCCTACCTCATTGGTGGAAGTAAGTTTGACCTAAGGATTTATGTTTACGTGACCAGCTATGATCCCCTACGTGTTTACTTGTTCAAAGATGGACTTGTTCGTTTTGCCAGCTGCAAGTAAGTTCCTCAGGAATTGATTGCTTGTAAAAGGATTGCAAAAAAACATAAGTAAGATGGCCCGGATTGCAACATGCTGGAACATGATCTGAAATTACATTTCTCAGTTCATTCATTGCAGAGTAACATATATTCTTCAATTAAAATAGCCTCCTGATATTCAGTGCATGTGGCATTCTGTAGCCATATCTTGATTTAAGCCAAATATGGGAAGTTTGTGGTTCTCTAAATATCGCTTAACTACTAATAAAGCCGGTTGGCATGAGCAATGGTAAGGGATGCTGATAGTTCTAGTTCAGGATGGCCACCATTTCCCACAGTTCTTCATATAAACGATGAGCATTAAATACCTATTACAGATAGTCCTTGACTTAAGGCGATAATGTAGCCCACCCTTTATGGTCACGAGTTGTGACAGTTAAGCAAGGAGCCCATTTGATCACCTTGCTTAACAACCCCCATCCCTGCTCTTCTTGATGTGGTTAAGTAGAGCATGGGGTCCCTCAGAGGTGGCAGAGGCCCTGGGAGGCCTAGTTCAGGCTCAGGCCCTCCTTGGATTTTCCAATGCCTCCCCCACTCCCTGAGGCACACTGTGCTCCTCTAACCTGTCCCTCAGGCATCTCTAAGGCCTTGGGCCTACTTCTCACCCCCCACCCCCACCCCACTCCCAGTATCCCACAGCAAGGGAGTAGCTGCAATGAGATCACGGTAGGAAGGAAAGCAGGACTCCTTGCCCCTTGGCAGCCCTGCAAGGTGTGTGGCTCAATTCTAGAAGCAGGTGCCATTTCAGAGCAATTGCGGTCAATTTCAGGGGGGGAAGCCACTCAGCCTCCACTGTGTAGGAAGGCTGCGCAATCCAGCGGCTGCTTTCAGAAGGAAATCACCCAATAAAGAGTGAATGAATGATCAGTGACAAGGGTTGGTGGCAGGTTGGAGGTGTGATCCAGTGGGGTGGGAAGCAGGCCTGGGGGGGAGAGAGAGGTGGGGGAGTCCTGCAGTATCCCTGTGGTCGGTGGTAAGAAAGGGCGGCTTGCCAAAACACTCAGTTTTGTTTACATGACCATAGGGGCACTGCGGCAGTTGTAACTTCAAAACTGAGTCGTGTGAAGATTTGGGGAGGTTCATTGTAAAGTGGGTTTGCTAAGTCATTGCTTGTAAGTTGAAGTCTCCCTGTACCTGGTTCTACTGTGTAGCTATGGCTGTAGGCAGTCTTTTTTCTCAGTAGTCAATCCTGACACGAAATCAGTATTTTAAACCAGTTCCATTACCTTTTATTTTGCTCGCTGCAGGTACTCTTCTTCCATGAAAAGTCTCAACAACAAGTACATGCACTTAACGAATTATAGCATCAACAAGAAAAATGTAGAATACAAGTCTAATGCAGATGAAACTGCTTGCCAGGGCCATAAGTGGTGAGTGTCAGGAGACACGAAGGAGAAGTATGGTACGGGGCATTCTGTTGTTTGAGGCCTCTGAGCACCAGCTGCTGCTTCATCTCAATAGTATTGAGTGATCTTTTTGTTGATAGGCAAGAGGGGAACTCTCTCTTTCATTTCAGTAGAGTGTGGGCTATATTTCCTTTTTTCCCATTAACAAGGGAAATCTAAGGTAATGATTTCATTGGGTGTAATGTTTATTTGTTTACATGCTGTGCTCTATCTACACAGGGCACTGAAGGCACTTTGGAACTATTTGACCCAGAAAGGAGTTGATAGTGACGCTATTTGGGAGAAGATAAAAGATATTGTTGTCAAAACCATCATTGCGTAAGTCATGGGATGTTCTTCTCCCTCTTTTGTGTCTCCCTCCCCCTGCCTTTTAGTTAAATTGTTGTCTGTTGAGGCTTGCTTATGAGCCCATGAATCTGTTGACATAATTCATCTTATCTTCAGGACTCAAACGATCACACTGTACTTTTACTTTATTGAAGTTAACTGATATTGTCTCATCAGAATCTTAGTAGTGTGAATTAAGGCGAGATCCACGAAAACCCCTTCAATGAGATCATCATCTCACCCATAAGAAAAAGACACTTTGGTTTTTGGAGTCACTTGTTCAATATACATAGATAAGTGATTCATAGTATAGCAAGTTCTGAAAAATGGCCTCCCTGCAGGCTGGTTTTTCTTCCTTGATTAACAGAGCCTCTGTTTTACATTTCAGGTCAGAGCCCTACATAATCAACCTTGTGAAGATGTATGTGCGGCGTCCTTATTGCTGCCATGAGCTGTTTGGGTTTGATGTTATGCTGGATGAGAACCTTAAGCCATGGATCCTGGAAGTCAACATTTCCCCTAGGTAAACTCTGCTTCATGCACCATTCAATACATGCTATTTTGGGACGTATTTAAATTCAATTTCAATTGCAATGTCCATAGTCTCCAGCCTGTTTCCTAAGTGTTTGCTGATTTGTTTTCATTGTGAAGTCTTTGTAGTGTTAAGATATTGTTTATTGCTCCAATTTTTTCATGAGAAGGAATTAAGTGGAAGGAGAGATTAAGGAGCACTGTAGGGGAGAGTAAGATAGTGACTGGTTATGGTGTAACTTTCCTGAAACAATATTACTGTGCAGTTTTGAATTGATTATCCCTTTGCCATTTTCCCCCTCGCTTTGATTTGAGCTTGTAATTTGCATGGACAGCTATCCTGAATGTGAAAGTCAAAAGAAAGAAGATGAGCCTATTAAACAAATTTCCACAAACATGCCTATTTTTTTCTGGCAGCCTTCATTCAAATTCTCCTCTTGATGTGAGCATCAAAGGCCAAATGGTCCGGGATGCCCTTAACTTGGCTGGCTTTCAGTTGCCTAATGCAGAAGATGTGGCTTCACCTACCGGAAGTGCCAGCAGCTCCACAACCAGGTCAGATTGCAAGTTCAGAAAGAAAAATCAGAGATGGAAATAAAGGACTTCTTTCAGAGTGGGATGTTTGATTCAGCCCAACACTGCTCATCTAGCTATGTATATTTTGCTGTCATATTATGTCATGTGCTTCAATATACTTAGAGCCTTAGAAAAACATTTCTAGGAAGGATTTGAAAACATCAGACATTTCTGAAGTCTTCTGAAAGCTATAAGTAAGGGGTACTATCTGTAGGCAATCGTTGTTGTTTTAGGCTTCTTTTGCCTTTACTCCTTCTTACCTCTAAGGCTCAAGTACTGAAGTAGGAAGAAGAGACCCTGGATGAAGTCTGTTTTTAGCCATGGAAGCTTAATTGTTGATTTGGGACCAATTGGTTTTTCTTACAGTTATCTTTCTGAAATTGCAGTTGAGGAGAAAATTTAACCCCACATAATTGTTGTTATGGGGAAACAATTGGAGGAGGGACCATTGAGTATGCTGTATTTTGCTTCTGAAGGAAAGGAAGGATATAAATCCAACCAATAATAAATATATGTAAAATAGCTTTTTTAAAACAATATTTAAACAATATTTCATGTATCTGGTTAAATGGCCTATGATCTAGGAACGTTTAAGCAATAATAGGTTTGTCACTGTTGGGAATGTTAGGAATACCTAACAGCCACTCTTTAAGATAGTGTGTGAGTTGGATGCTGGGTAAGAATGATTACTTTTACCAAATTTCTAGGATGGTAAGCCTTCAGTGTGGTTTTCTATAGACCTAGTTTTAGCAAAAGAATTATTAACAAATACCAATTTTATAACTGATAAAAAGTAAACAGTTTTTCCTGGATGAATCCTCTAAACCTATGCGTTATTCACTGACAGCAGAAATAGGGGTGATGCAACATTTCATTAAAAAATGTCCACCCCCATTTTAACTAGCACTACCTGTGATGCTCATAACAATTTTTCAAATTCCATTTTGTGATACCACAAAAGAAATACCATATCTTTATTATGGAGCTCTTATGAGCTAATTTAGTTAATAATTTACAGGTTTAAAGATAAAAAGAACCAGGAGAATTGTATCTCCCTGTGGTACATTAAAAAGTTTAAGTTTAATAGATTCTGTGTTTGGGTAAAAATAATACAACGATTGAATTCTCCAGACAATGGACTGATCAACTGTTTTTAAAAACAGGTTGGATTTCAAGTAAAATTGTATTATCCATATTTGATTATGAATTATGGAAGTATTTATATATTTCTGGTTCAATCTCTTTAAGCCAAAAGATTTGCCCACCCCAACTTGGGGAATTTTGTTTCAACACTGTAATGTTAAGCATTCTTTGGAAGCTTTGCCTGATCTTCATTAATGTTTTATCTGTAAGGCTATTTGGGGGGGGAGGGGGCTATCATTGAAATAAACAATTTTTGCTCTAGGTAACAAGGGTATTAACCAATTTCTGGCCTGATTGTTTAATTCCCTTGATTAATAATTTTAACTCTTGGGTTGTCTAGCTTGAACACTGTAATGAAGGAAAAAAGCAAGCCGCCTGTGGAGTTGCTGACTGCTGAGAAAGCAAAAAAAGCCTATTACTTGACCCAGAAACTACCAGAGCAGGTAGGTGTATGTGGTGGCACCATATTCCCTGACTTCAATCTTTGTGGCAAGGTCTTCAGAAGGCTTGCAATACTGTTTTTCTTTGGTTTGGGGATTGTTTGAAATTCAACCAGCTGTTTGGGCCACTACAATTTTCCACTTGGAAAACTAGAAATGTGCAATTTTCCACTTGAAACTGGCTGCTTTCAGTATAAGCCATGCTTCTAGAATTTTGCTTCAATCTTAGTACAAAATGTGACTGGTGTGAATGGTATTGTTTCAAGCATTCTACCCGTTCCGAGCGATGTTTTTGGATTGTTTGATGGGCTGTTTTGGGATTCTTATTGTTTTTTCAAACTTTCTCTAATCAGTACAGAGGCGGGGATCAGTCCTGCCCCTGCTACTGTTGGTCCAGGTTGCATAGAATGATGTGAGAGTTCAGATTGCATGGAGAGATTTTGAGAGGAAACTGTCAGTGATACACACAGACAGATTTAAACTGCTTGCGTCTGCTATCCTGACTGGCAAATTTCTTCGATTTAAAAAGAAAATGCTTAGCAATGAAGAACTTAAAAGTTCATATGAGTGAATGGGATGCAGTTAGAATCTATGTGGATTGGTTGTGTGTGGTGGTGTGCTTAATTTTACAAGCAGAGGTACAAGAGTGTATGTGCTTACACTATTCCTATGGTTCATAGACAAATGTTATGGATAATTCTGTTAAGATTGTATAAATGGAAAGATTCCTAGTATGATGTTCATTTGCTTGGTTTGAATGCTTGGTACATATCCTTTTGCATACTCTTGTGTCCTAATAATGTTCTGCTTCAGGTATTGTTTAAAAATCTACTGTAGAATTTAAGCTGATTTGCTGAGCTTTGCTGTATGTATTCTTGGAGCACGAGTTTCGTTTGCTGTAATATTAATGTTGGGAGGGGTGGCTCAGTGGTTAAAGACGCTCAGCTTGTCAGCTGGTGAGTTGGCAGCCAGGATTTGAGAGCCGAGTGCCACGCAATGGGTGAGCTCTTGTTACTTGCTCCAGTTCCTGCCCACCTAGTATTTCCAAAGCTTGCAAAAATGAATAGGTAATGCAGAAAAGTTGATGTAATGCCTTTTAATTCTTGGCCCCAGGAATTCTGCTCCACAATCCTGGAGATCCTGACCCCAGATGATGTCCGTATCCTGATAGAGACAGAGGATGAGTACACTCGACGTGGGCAATTTGAGCGAGTCTTCCCCTCACGCTTCTCCACGCACTATCTACGCTTCTTTGAGCAGCCGCGATATTACAACATCCTTACTACACAGTGGGAACTGAAATATTTCTTGAACAAATCCAAAGGTAAAAATAAATCCCACCGTTTTCTTTTCTTTTCTAGGACAGGGAGCTGCTAGTCAATGACATAGACCAGTGATGGCAAACCTTTTTGGCACCGAATGCTGAAAAGGGAACACAAGTGCGTGTGCACTCGTCTGGGATGCAACCTGGAAGATGAGCTGGCCAGGGGTCATGTGTGCGCTGGAAAATGAATTTCTGGTTTCTGGGGCATTCACGCACGCCATCCAGATATTCTTCCCGTTACAGGCGTGCATGCATGACAATCAGCTGGCCAGCATGCTTACGCACAGCAGAAAATGGAAGACCTGCTCTTCCTGTTTCCAGCACTGCTGCATGCACGAAGGTCAGCTGTTCATCATGCATGCATGCGCTCCAGAAACCCAGAAGAGGAACAGGGGATGCAGTGTGTGCCAGTCAACCTGGCTTCATAGGTTTGCCATCATAGACATCCTTTCTTTAGATGGGATAGATGTGAAGTTGTATAACCCAGAGCTTTGGGACATTCCTGAAACCATTGCAATTATCGCCATTATGGACTGCCAGCAAAAGTTACCGGCGTTGCTGGCTGTGTTAATGTTGTTCTCTTGCATTTGGCCAGCCATAAACCTTTGCACCCCATCACCAAGTTTTTTTAAGTCTCTGCCCCACTTTCATGGGCAACCTTCAAGTCTTTCTCTAAAACTTTCTCCCTTGGAATCATTTCTCTTAGGTATGGCTAGTTTATAATACAGACTAAAAGAGTTTCTTTCTTTCTTGCTTGCTTTTGCTTTCTCTCTCTTTCTTCTTTCTTCTTTCTTTCTTTCTTTCTTTCTTTCTTTCTTTCTTTCTTTCTTTCTTTCTTTCTTTCTTTCTTTCTTTCTTTCTTTCTTTCTTCTGCCTGTCTCAAATGAAAACGATTTGGGGTGCTGTACAGCACAATTCCATTATCAAATGAAAAGCATATACTTGTAGCTTAATTTTAATTTTTTGCTCTAAATAGAAAGGTCTGAATGTCTGCCACCTCTACACACTTTTCTTCGGTATGAACAGAATGTGATCAGTAAAACTGCTTGCACTTACTCTTCCTCGGGAGCTTGCATTCATTTCTTTTTTGGCTCTTCTTTTTTGCAGGACTGGATCTGCTCAGAAATTGGTGTCACAAAGGTTTTCACAATGGAACAGTAACTGATTCTACAGTGTTGGTAAGAATGTGTCTCTCCTTCCCTGTGCACTACATTTTACTTTTTCATGAGAAAATACTGCTGTTTTTTTGCTTGTACTTACAGAATCTATTTGTGATGTCTTTGCTTAATTAAAAAACTAGCCCCAAACTATTTTCTTTGATCCAGTAATTTTTAGAGGTTCCTTACCTTTCTGGGAGAGGGAAAGAAAAACCTTATCTCAGCAGACTTGTCATCTGACTAGATTCCCTTTTCTGTGCTGTCTCTCTTAACTACAGTGGACACTGCCAAGACCTCACCTGTATTTGAAGAATGAACTTATAAATGCCTTGAGCAAAGTGGACCCAGGCAGAAACAGGTGAAATATTTACATACTGTATTTTGAATCTGTTTTGTGTTGGTGGGTTGGGCTGTGTTTGTGTACAGGTAGTCTTCGACTTACAACCACAATAGAGCCTAAAATTCCTGCTGCTAAGCAAGAGAGTTGTTAAGGGAGTATTGCCCCATTTTACAACCTTTCTTACCACAGTGGTTAAGTGAATCACTGCAGTTGTTAAGGTAGTGACACACTGGTTAAGTTAATCCGGTTTCCCCATTGATTTTGCTTGCCAGGTCATAAAAGGTGATTACATGACCCTGGGACACTGCAATAATCATAAATATGAGTCAGTTGCCAAGCAATCAAAGGTTGATCACATGACCATGGGGATGCTGCAACTATCATAAGTGTGAAAAATGGTCAATGTTTTCCAGTGCCATTGCAACTTTGAATGGTCATTAAATGAACTGTTGTAAGTTGAGGACTACCTGACTGAAATGAGCACCAAAACTTGAATTTGGCTTAGCTGCATGTGATGTAGGGAGGACTGTTTTTAATTGATCTTTAATTTGGAGGGGGGGGGGCTTTTAGAATGATCACACACTTGCACACATTTTATTTTATTTAATAATATTATTTATAAACCCCGTGACAAAATATACTCAAGAGCAGAATGATACTTAATATAATGCTCATCTTGACCTTTTAGATCTTACTAGCCCAGATGAGGTGTAATGCTAAATCAGATTTTAATGCTACATGAACGATCATAATTTAGCCTTGGGCTTGTAATACTGTTCCCCTCTCTTCCCCATCAGGGCCTGCTAAACGTAGAGAGATGAAGTATCTATTTAAAGCTAACATAGTTTCTACTAAAGGACAACTTAAGATAACTATAATTACCAACGGATAAAGTTAAGCTTCCAATTTTTTCTGGAGAGATGCCCGAGGAGGAGGGGAAGGGAGGATCATTCTTTACGTTATGTAGAATTGAATTTTAGCATTCATTTTTCATGAAGCCATTTCCTCCATTTTTGTTGCTGTTACTTGAGTGTGTATTTGAAGTAATGGAATGGGGGGTGGGGGGGCACAGTAATGAATTAATCCATCCCAAAGACTTCATTCCCTTCCAATTCAAGGATAGCACAAAGCAAAGAGAAAGAGGATGAGTCTGTCAGTTTGACAGAGTAGCATGCTTTGGAAACTATTTGCACAGTTTATTTTGTTGAAGAGGAATGGGTTTTTCTCAGGACATGTTTTCTTTTCCACAGCAAAGGCCCACGAGAGGGAGAGGAGCCAGTCCGAAACCCTGAGCCAAGTTCTTGCACTCAAAGCTTACCTCAGATTAAGTACACAGTTGCAACTCTCAAGAAGTCTACCATATCTAATGCCCTGGGCAACTCAAACGGGATAAAGTGAGGTGGGACTGAGCAACAGGCCAACCTCCCCTCCTTTACAGTGTCAGGAGGGTGGGGCGCATGTGACCTACCTCAGCAGAAGCTAGGAGAGCCAGTACTGGAAACATGGAGAGGACCTCACCTAAGGGTGCACCTGCAGAAATATATATTATTATTATTTTTGGAAATGAGATTGGGACAAAGAGGAAACGCTTTACTTGATCAAAAGGGACAAAATATTCTGTTTATAGTTTTTTATGACAAAGTAAGTTTCTAAACATAGAAGCTTGAAAAAAAAACGATTTAATTTCTTGTATTTTCTTGTCGTTGGCATGTTCCTTATTACTTGAGCTACAAGTGCCTCTCACTGTTAAATGTTACCATGTCAGTTTAGACTGGATACCGCTTGCCTTTGTTTCAACATATCCAATGCCTTGCTACTGTGGGGCAAGGGTTGGCATGCATATAAGGAGTCTCTAGCCCCCTGCAATTAAGATTAAAGCAAATTCCTGGTTAGTCAGACACTGCAGGAAACCACCTTCAACATGTCTTCTGGAACACTAGTAATGCAGACAAATGATAGACTCCTTGGTGCAAAATCTAGACTTGGATGTGAGATCTCTTTAACTTGATGATCTTTGTATCTCAGTATATGTTCACAATGGGTGCATTAGCCGAGCAGTTAAGATGCTGGGCTCGGGTTAAGAAGCTCACTCTGTCACGTTGTACTTAGATCTCAGAAGGTTGGCAGTTCGAGACCTAAGTACCACGTGACAGAGTGAGCTTCCATTCATTGTCCCAACTCCTGCCCACTGAGCAGTTTGAAACATGCAAATACAAGTAGACAAATAGGTACATGTCGGTGGAAAGGAAATAGCGTTCTTTGTGCCTTCGGTGTATAGTCATGCTGGCCAATGTTCCCTCTAATTTTTTTTCTGTATGCGCGGAAAAGTATAGTGTTTGAGCGGCACATTTTCATGCCTGAGCACCTGAATTTTTTTTAGCCATAATTGCCATCAGAACAGATGTTGGGGGGGGCAAGGAGGAAAAGGGTCCCCTCCCTCTCCCTCAGATTGCCAGGAAAGAAGGAAGGAAGGTAAGTTGGGGGAGGGAAAGGAAACAGATGTTTGGGGGGGGCAAGGAGGAAAAGGGTCCCCTCCCTCTCCCTCAGATCCCCAGGAAGGAAGGAAGGTAAGGTGGGGGAAGGAAAGGAAAGGAAATGGGAAAGAAGAAAAGGAAAGGATGAAGAAGGGAGGGAAAGGGAAGGGAAGGGAAAAGAAAAAAAGAAAGGAAAAAAATAAGGAAAGGAAAAGAGAAAGGAAAAGAAAAAGGAAAGGAAATGGAAAAGAAAGTAAGGAAAAAGGAAAGGAAATGGGAAAGAAGAAAGGAAAGGATGAAGAAGGGAAGGGAAGGGAACAGAAAAAAGAAGGGAAAAGGAAATAAGGAAAGGAAGATAGAAGAAGGACAGAAAGGGAAAGGAAAGAGTGGAATGGATTGGTACTGCTCAAAAATCAAGTCTCAAGATCCCGTGGACCCCTTTGGCTCAGGCAGTCCAGCTCCACGCTGCTTCCCTCTCTCCACAAAGCGAAGGGATCGCAGAAGGGCTGCTGAGCCCAGAACGGGCCTTCAGACAACGCAATGCCTGAGAAACGCGGGATGTGCAGAGAAATGCAGGCTACAACTAGCAAATTGCGTTTTCCCAGGAACCAACGAAGCCCCAGAGGACCATTGGGAATTCTCCCTTCTGCAGCGTCATCGGTCTCTGGGCAGAGTCTTCCTTGACTTCACCTGCTGGAGGAGAGAGTTCGGTGGAGAGAGGAGGGGGGAATATTTTAAGTCATATTTTAAGACATTAAAAAACACTGTGTGGCAGTTGGAAACTGCTGCGCGGCGTTTTCTTGTTATGTGCGCGGCCGCGCAGCCGCGCAGCTTAGAGGGAACATTGATGCTGGCCACATGACCACAAAAGCGTTTTCAGACAGTGCTGGCTCTTTGGCTGTGAATCGGAAATGAGCACTACCTCCTAGAGTTGGACACGACTGGAGGGAAACTGTTGCCTTTAATCTTTTTTTTTCTTAATGTGTTCAAACCTCTTAATATTTTGATACAGTAACGGGATTTAGTGTCCGAAAGTAATGTTCACATTTTTCTTAATTTGCAGAATAGCAAATCTTGGGATAGTTTAATTTAAACATACACGCAACACATTCAAATGCTGTTCCCCCCTCCCACAGAACAAAAAACAAGCCACTCAGCTTCATTCACTTTGTGTTTTTGCCTTCAATGTCTGCATCATGCTTATGGATTCTTCAATAACAGGATCTTTGAAGTCTAGTTTGTACAGAGGACTGGAAAAGAGCGTGAAAATCTTCTCTTCCTTTCTGGTTAATTCCATAACATAACACATACAACACACTCCAGGTTTTTTTCTACATGAGATTCTACATTTTCCAATCACTCCTGTTTCCAATCCATAGCAACGTTTCCCTTTTTTTCTTTTACTGCTGGAGAAATCTTTAATGCTGATCACAAGCTGTCCTTTCTTTGCTGCCACTTTAAATCTAATATTGGACAGTAGTGTTTTTGTACATTTTCATGATGCATACATAGGCCTGGGAATGTACTGATTTTCTGATGCCTGGAATATGATGAAACTTGCACTTTTCAGTTTATAAAACCTTTTTTTCTGACCTGACGTTTGGGCATGAAAGATTTATACATTGATCTATAATTCTACATCAATGTATAAATCTATAGCTCTAACACTTAACATTGACACTTAACATTTCTCCTTTGTGCCAGGACATGAGTTTGTAAGCTGTTGCTAGATTCTGTTTGACATATCTGAATCTTGTGGGTGACATTTGGCACCTTTGGTGCCAAGAGATTCTTCTGTTAATCAAAACAGAGAAGCCTTTTTCCCCCCCCAACCTTCTTCCTTGCTAAAAAATTGACTAGTGTGCAGCATATTTAATGAAGCAAGTTCCACCATTCTTTTTCCCAGGTAGCAATAATAATATCCTCGATCCCATATTTTTTCCTTATGCTGAATGTCTTATTAAAAATATTGACAAAAGAGGGATGACTGTTTCCTACAGTCGTAGGTTTCAGATTGTTGGTTTCTCCATTGGTGGAGGCAGTAATTATGAATCACACTAATAGATGTTTAAATGTACAAAGATTCCTGTGTCAATATCCCTGTGACATTACTCTGTCTGGTCCATGACTAGTCTTGCTTTAATTCCGTTGATTGACTAACTCTCCTTTAAATGGCTTTGTTTTAGAATTATCCTCTAGATATTGTTATACTCTTCCAGGAAGAGATAGTCTCAGCTAATAGTAACATTTCCAAATCGTACATTATTGAATCAACAGGTTTTAATTCTTACTACACAATCATTTGTGATCCCTCACTAACATTTAGAAGCAGGAAATGTAATCATACACATTGAATTAAATGATTTGGCAAGTATAGAGAATTTAGAGAAAAGATATGTTTCACAGTTCTTTTTAACCAAATCTGTCTTTAAAGTAATGCTCTTACCCTGTTCCTGAAATCCCTTAAAGTTTCTTTTTCACTATTACAGAATGATTGGTATTACTTCAGCAAGAGGAGTTTATTGTGTAGTCTTCTTCAGTTCCATCTCTGGTAGTCCTCCTAGGTCCTCTGTGAGGGTTCTCCCCTCTTCTGTTCTGCTGACTTATCAACTTGGAGAGAGAAGTGGAGATGTGAACGTTTAAGGTGTATTCCACAAAGTAACTAGTTTCATCTGTGAGCTGCTGCTTTCCTTTTCTGCAGAGCTTTCAAATAAGGGTGAGGGGGTGATTAATTATACCAATTCCACAAAAACCCAAGAGAAGTCACAACTCTTATGAGACTTAAAGATGTTTAACACTGCCCTTCAATATGTATCAAAACAATCTAGATAGCTGCTGAGATTAAATATGCTGGCTTTTTAAAAATTAAAATCCCTCTTTGCCAGGTGCATGAACAAGAAAGGCTAAAAAGTCTTCTATCAGGAATAGCCAATGGGTCATTGCCCTACAATGAGTCCCCCCCCCGCCCCCCACTTTCCCTATAAATTGGTATCAAGCCTCCTTTCCCGGGAACTATATGATGTTGGTATATAAGTGACTCTTTCAAATTCCACAGCAATGATCACTTGTGAACTAGTCTGACTTATTTGATTGTATCAGATGACCTAAAAGAGCTAACTTGGTAGAAGTGTGAAAGGGGAGAAGCCTCTTTGGGTGACCTAAGGAGTTCCCCAGATTGACAGCTCTCTGAGCTATCTTAAGGTCTTCCAACTATTACCCACCCTTCCTCATAATTTACCCCATAAGTAATTACTAAGAAACAAATCTTCATCCCCAATTCTGTCTGGCCTCTACAACTATTTCATTGCTTGGTTTTAACAGCTCAGATACTACTCTCAATTGCTATCATCTCTAAATAAGAGTTTGGGCTATTTGCATTAGTAATTATTACAACTCTTACATAAGTTGATATGGTTTTTTCCATCAACATTAGAGGGACACATGAGATCTGGGAAACAAGCAGTACACTTCTAGATAAATTTGTCCCTTTAGCCCAGTAGCAGAATGCATAGTTTGCATCCCCAACATCCCAAATTAAATGCTGAAGTTGCAGTAAGTCTGGGGTGCTAATATTTTGAGAAATTCCCAATCAACAGTGGACATAATTGTTCAACTGCAGTTTTTAGAAGCTCTGGAAGTCATGGTCAGTGTTGAAAGATACTGGGAATATTCAGCAATATCCAGAGATTTCCCTTTTCTATCTTACTCAGCTTTTGTTCTTTAGATATGTTGGGAGTAGAGTCCTC
Source organism: Natrix helvetica (assembly GCF_964273705.1). Classification (NCBI taxonomy): domain Eukaryota; kingdom Metazoa; phylum Chordata; class Lepidosauria; order Squamata; family Natricidae; genus Natrix; species Natrix helvetica. Next base: position 126,514,814 of record NC_138548.1, read on the forward strand.
AGAATTGCAAAGTTATTGATCATGTGTGGGAATAATGATAGGTGCAAAAATATGTACAAAAATGGTCTGATTTACTCGTAAGGCCATATTATAATGCTTTATATTCTTCATCATCCAAAATCTGAATTGTTTGTTGTAGGATACAGAAACCGCCATAACTAGCTTTGTTTTTCTGGGATGGTGTCAGTATGTAAAAATCTGATATTATAAGACATAAGGCCATTTGGTTTCTTAAATTTGCCCTTTACTCCAAAAAAATGTTATGCATTTTTCAATTCTTTTCCCATTTACTGTATATTACAAATGAGGAAAAAAAACAAATTGCACTTCTCAGAAGACAATTATGAACTAGACTAACATTCTAGATTTTGCAGTCTTGTATTGCTGGCATTTCAGTTTGGTTAGCATTGCTAGTTCTAATGAAAATATTTCGATTCAGTTAAGTAGCATTTGTTTTGCTCTTTTAAACAGCGTATGCAAGAGTGTAAAAGAAAACTCTAATAGAAGTTGAACATTCATTGTGAAAGAAAATGGTGAGAAACAATGCAAGTACCTCATCCTAATAGTCAATCATTTTATGGTATAAACTGGCATTTTGGATGAAGGCAAAATGAAATGGATGCTCCTCTATTTGCCCCTCAAGAGTCCCTATATTATATCTTCCACTGTACAAGTAGGCTGGTGCAACTCTCTGAAAAATCTTTTCAAAATGCAATTACCTGTATTTTATTTTGCCTTCCTCATGAGCCTGTCCCATATATACAAGGAATTTTCCCTTTGAGCTGTACTGGTTTAGTTTCGAAGGCACTAGAAACTAAATTTGGCCTTAGGAGGGTTTTTTTGGAAGGGGGGACTTGAGGAGAAACATAGGCCATGTAGGATGTTTCCTTCAGTTCCTGCAAGGCTCAGTAAAATGAGCAGAGTCAGTGGTAAAGAGATGCAGAAAAAACCCATTCTGTAAATTTACACATTGGTGGAGGGATTGTATGAAATGGGAGATAAAGATAGGTTACATTTTTTTTCAATTAGAGCACATGTATCCAATTTGTCCTGGGCCAGAACAGAATGGGCAAATCTGCTTTAACACAAACAGATCATGGTGCCTTATCGGAAGTGTTCAGATTCACAGACATACAATATGCAATGTACTCCATATATATATACAATACTTAACAGCCACTCCATGACTTGTGTTCAAACTGACGGTAAAGGCTTTGAAATCAACGTTTATTCAGAAAGACACATTTTTGAATGAGTTCAAGTTCATCAGAATTAGACCTTTCTAAGAGAATCCTCCCCATTCTCTTGCACAGGGTGGCCAATGATAGCGTGCACAAAGTGCCTGAAACTTAATAGCATAGAATAGGAAATACTCAACCGCTGTAGTAGCTTATCTAAATGTTTGATAAAATCATTGGATGATGCAAATAGGTACTGATGAGTGCAAAACAAAAATAGAAGCAGGCTGGTGCGAAAGCTACTTCCTCAGCAGCAGCAGGAGGGGGTGCCTGGAGTATTTCCTGCTGAATGTCTGACTAATACCTATAGAGGAAGAGAATCTTCGTTTTTTAAAAAGAGAAAGAGCCGGGTGCCTTCGGCTCGGGACAGAATGGCTTCCAGCTGAGGACGATTCTTTGCACCACTGCCCTGTCACTCCTCTCTTCCCCCTTCCCCGCCCGCAGCAGACGTGATACTAAAGCCGCCTGGGCCAGCAGCCCTAAATAGAAGCTGCCGGCATGGAGCAAGCGACAGCGGCCCAGGCCTTGGAGCAGGTAAGGCGCTGGCGGGCGGTGGGGCTGAGTCCCACAAACAGCAAGTCGCCGGCTCTGGGATCGATCCCGTCCCGCCCAGAGAAAGGATTCGCAGCGATCGCGCTAAATGACATCCGTCTGTCTATGTCTGACTGACTGTCTGTCTGTCTGTCTGCTGGCCCGGGGCACATCCTGCCGTCAACATCGCCATCCACTTTCTGCCGCCGCTTTCTGCTGCCCGGAGAGCAAGGCCAGGATAGGGTTAATAGCCGTAGGACTTGCCAGGCTACAAGCTTCAGCTCCCAAATCTGTCGCCGAGGTTCAGCCCTGAAGCAGATTTGTGTACAACAGGGAGCAACTGCACAACGCGAACTTCTCCTCTGAATCCCCACCTCTGCTTCCCAAATGTGCCTCAGCTTTGCCGCTACTGAAACACCTTGTAGCTTAATACCGATTCTGCGTGTCAATTTTCTCATGGGGTGCACATAACTTTCCCCCTTTCCTTTCTACCCCCACCCCCACCCCACCGCCTTCCTGCTTTCTGTATTTATTTTTGGAGATGCATCCCCCCCCCTTTCCCTTCTAACCCTGCCTGATTTTGTGGCTTTTTTTAAATTTCTAGATATATCTTCCCCTTCCTTTTCTTTCTACTCCACCTCCCCCAGCCTCTTTTTCTGGGGCTGGTGTAGAATTGACTCTACTGGAATGTAATATCTAAGCAGTAAAGCCTGGGATGGGACAGGCAGAGTGTTAGTGGATTTTATTATTGTTGTGGACTGCCCAGAGTTGTGGCAGCTGAAGATGAGAAGCCATATATGTCCAATCAGTCAAATCAATGTGCCCAGCAACGGGGCATTTCCACACTTGTTCCAACCTCACAGGATTGTTGTAAAGAAAAAGAGGGTACACCACCTTGAACTCCTGTACAATATAAAATCAAATAAAAGAAGTTTTCTTCTAATTCTATCCAAGAATGGCCTCAAGGTGTAAAATCTGTTAGGCACCATCACCCAATGCCTTGGAGGGAAGCCCAAGGAATAATGGCAAAACAGGTGTTAGCCAAGAGAGCAAATTTCATTTAGGTACTGTTTTCTGTTGACTCAAAGATAGTAGAAGTTCTTGGTACGTTTAAAGAATTTTATATTCCAGGTGCTTCTTAACTGGTGGGTTTTATATTTCAGCCTAGTCTAATATAATAATGGAAGTTCTTGTGCCCTTTAACAGCACTAGAAATAATGAAACATTTTTAAACAATTGTGTAGCATCAAGCACGCTCTTATCTCAGAAATATATTTCTATATCTCATATATATATATATATATATATTTAATAAATAACTCCGGGAGCAAATTTATCCAAAATTATCACTTTTAATGTAGGTCTGCACATTTGAGTGACTTTGGCCAATGACTTATCACAATACTTTAAAACTGGTTGAACTAGCAGATTGATCAACTACTAGTTTAATCATTTCATTGCTGCCTAAATAAAGACAGGTTAACTTAGCACCTGAATCCCATTCCTGTTACAGCAACTGTTTAAAATTATGACAGTGCTGAACAGAGAGACTTGTGACCCTTGTCCAAAGCTATGACTGTTGTAACGTCCCTGTGGGCAAGTGAATAAAATCCAGACCCTTGGTAATCTGCCTGGCTTTATGACCGGCTGTAGGAACAGGGCAGCATCCCTGCCCCCACCTAACTTTACCCCCTTTCTGACACTCTGGGTCCCTCCAGACCTTGGGCCTACTTCCCCGCCCTGCTGGGTTCCACCTCCTCCTCCACATCCCCATCATTACTTGGTCCACTTAGCTTTTCTGTAGACCTTCTTTGATAAACAGCCACTCTGTTATGCTGCCTTCCTTAGACAGGAGTCCTGTCATGCTGTCCTGAAAGCAGGTGCCATTTTCGGAGTGGCCGCAATGAATTGTGGATGCTCTGAAAAGTCTACTGTGTAGTCTCCGTACTCTATGTACAAGGAGGCTGAGGGGTGGATTGGCTGGATCTCCTTCCCAAAGATGATCTATGGACAGATAGTTCATTATGGCCAGCTACATCCAAAATGATGCCCACTTCTGGAGGGAGCCTTGGGATCAGATCTTTGGGGAAGGAACTTTTCTCAAGGCCCTGTGGGCCCAAAGTTGTAGTCTCTCTCTCTCTCTCTCTCTCTCTCTCTCCACACACACACACACACACACACACACACCTTTTTTTAAGGATTCTTTAAGTATTCAGGATTTGAATACATAACTTAGCCTTGGTGGCCTTATGTCCTTCTTGGTGGATTTATTATCAACCTGTCCAAGATTTAAGCTTCCATCTTCTCCTCTGTGTTCAATATTTCCTTAAGTGTGATGGAGGAAATAGAGTCATGCAACTGGTAAGGAAATATCCGAAAGGCTTATTTGCAAAATAAAGAAGGGGTGATACTTTTTTTAAAAAAAATCCTATTACTATTTAACTTGGATTGGTTTCATACCTGGGTGAAAAAATAAGATGTCCTCTCATCATGTAGATTTCCTGCATATATGTAACAAACCCCTGTTTAACTCTGTCCTTTTCTCTTTGGTCCGTCAGGTGCCATCATTGAACAATGGCCTCCAACATCAGGAAGAAACAGGTGAGTAGTGTCCTGGATTTGTCCATTGATGGAGTGATCACTTTCAACTCAACTGATGCTAATTGAAGGCATTTGTGTCAGGGAATATTAACTGGATATTAATTGGCTGCTTTGTAGGTGTCAGAAATCCATCAAGCAGTGGTGTCCAAAATGTCTGTCTGCCTTACGCAGAGTTTATTTGGCTTTTATACAGTTTTAACAAGCAAGGCAAAGCAGGGGTAGCAACAGCATCTTATTGGTACATTTTACTTGTCAATCCTTAAGTCAGAGTAGAGGCTTCACATATCTCCCTGGTACGGCCTGTCTCTGCTAGGTGAGATCATAGGTTAAAAGGTAAAGGCCACTGAGATCATGGCCGTCTAATGCTCATGTCTGTATGTAACCTTTCCTCTCTTCCCACATCTGGTTCTGCTAATTAGGTGAGCTCATAGGTATCCGAGATAACCAGCTACTGAGATCACGGTAGCTTACTACGCATGTCTTTATGTAACATTTCCTCTATTCCTATGCTGCTTTGGAGGTCTTCTAAAACTGCTGATCATATTATGTAGAGTATCCACTATTTAGCACTATGTGGCAGCCCCATGTAGCAAGGATGTTTTCTTTTTAGCTTAATACTGCTCTCTTGATCTCCCTAATATCCAGATGCTTATCTCCCCCCATCTCAAATAATCTTGTAGTTTTCATATAGGAAATTTGACTTTGTTGCTGCTTAATCACACTCCAAATAAATCAAGTGGCATTTGACCTTCATTGGATTCAAAATTCAAGTTCAGATTTAAGTTTCTTGGCTAACATTGGCCAAATTGAAGTATTTAGCAGCTTCTGTTTTCTTTCTGTCGAAGAGGAATAATGGTGCCCTATCTCACCGGGTAGTTATGAGAGTATTCAGTGAAGATTTTACAGCTAGTCCTCCATTTATGACAGCAGTTGGGACTGAAATTGCTGCGACTAAGTGATGTCATAAAGTGCAACATCATGTGACCACATTGCTTAGCAACGACAATTCTAGCAATCCCAGTGGCCATCATAAAATGAGGACTATATAGATTGTTAAAGGAGGACCTCATGTGACTCTGACTTTCAATTTTCTGCTGCTTCTGCATTGACTTTGCTTATGGGAAGCTAGCATTGGAAATTGTGATCACATAACCACTGTTTGCTGCAATATCATCATCCTGATCTGGGCGCTGAACATTGGATTGCAATCATGTCTCTGTGGAGATGCTGCGATGGCCGGAGCAATGAGGACCCATCATAAGTATCATTGTTCAGGGCCATCGTAACTCTGAACAATCACTGAACAGATGATTGTACCCCAAGGAATACTTAATAAGTTTGTTCATAGGCATGTATTCATAAGTATACAGCTCCCTCGCTGTCAATTTTTAGACGCAATTAGATGAACTTTCTTCCCTTTGGTGAAAAGATGTTTTCTTACTACATTCCATAGCTGTCCTGTTATAGTAAGAGAATGCCTACAGACAATCTGATGTCAGTACATCTATGGTCTTCTGTTATTTGTAAAAATGATAACAATCATGACATTACCTGGAAACAGCAGAACAAAGGAACTGGAGAAGATTACAAAATACAGAGACTTGCAAGTAGAAATAGTATAACTGTGGCAAAATAAAGAAAAGCAATAGGCAGGGGTGAAATCAACTTACCTTCACTACCGGTTTGCAGATGTACAAACTGGTACATACAGCAGTACCTTCCGCTATGTGCAGAGCATCAAAAAAAAGACATGATGACGTCCGGGTGGGTGGGTGGAGCCTCCTACCGCCACCTCTACCGATTCGCCCGAACTGGATAGAACCAGCTGAATTGCACCACTGGCAATAGGCACCTTGGGTGCAATCCCAAAATAATTGGAGCACCATTTGAACACCATCAGTATGGTCAATCATCAGTCAATTGCAAAAGACAGATTTACTCGGAACATCTTATATGCTTCAACAATATCTGCAACACCCAGGTCTTTGGGAAGGGCTCAATAGGCAGATAAAAACGCCAAATCCATTCTGAACATCTGAATGACTCTGGGACAAACCATAATAATAAATGGAGTGAGTGCTTATTCTAATGAAGTGAGTGCTAATATGAGTATGGTCAGGTGGAATACATAAGTGAGTGAAGGTCAGTATAATAATTGCTGCAAGACAAGGTTTGTTTCTTTGCACAATTAATTTCAGCCCAGCATATGCATGCTTGCAGCTTTATATGAATAAACATCATAGCTGTAGACTTAATGAGGCGGAGGGAACATTAGCTTGGTTCAAAAGGGCAGCATGACTTGTTTTCATTTGTCAAATATTTTTAAATGTTTAGATTTACAATGCTATGCTTGCCCACTAGGCCCCGCCTTGTCTCTGGACATTGAGAAATCTGCTTTGAAAGCCAATGTTGTTGTACAGAAAGCCAAGGATTTGACTGCCAGTGACAAAGAAGTGAACTTGATTATGACAAATGTAGTGGCAGATGGCAGAACTGAGAGGTGGGATCCAGAGCCAACTGTGCTTGATGCTGAGACTGCAACACACATTGGCAGAGTGACAGCTGCAGATGCCATTGCTGGTGAATTGGATTTCAAGTCAACCCATTCAGAGACCAAAGAGTTGGACACAGCTCACAGCAACGGTGGAGCAGGCCATGACATGATGTCCCATGGTAGGATTAAGGATTGGAATACCGCAGCAAGCACACGGATTTCAGAAGATACGGGTCAGTTTAAGAAAGGCACCGTCCTAGGTCCCATCACAGGAGTAACATCAGAGGGCACAAAGCTCGAAAAGGGCAAACAGGAAGATGATGATGATGTCATTTCCCTTGACTGTGAAATTCTTGGGTTTGGTCCTGATATTGACTTCCTGGGCCCAGATGCTGAAATCTACATGCAGTTCATGCGGAGTCATCGCTGTTATGATGCTATTCCCACCAGTTCCAAACTGGTTGTGTTTGAGACCACTCTGCAGGTAAGGAGAATACGGGGGTTTTGTGAACCATGTAGTCATTTGAGGAGGGACTGAGGAGGGAGTATTGCTATCTTGATTCTATTGATGTCTGAGTCTGCTGAGAGACATTTCTTTATTTACTTACTTGAGTTTCTATGCTACTTTGGTTCAAATATTCTTTAAGTGTCTAACAATGCTTTAATGGAAATTAGGTTTAAAAATATGCCTTATCAAATGGTAGAAAGGTTCACCCTCTTTTTAACGTTGGGAGTAGCTGCTGTATATTCACACTTCCATTCTATTCCCAAAGGTCTTATGGAAGAGCCAGGCCTTGTCCACTTTCTGAAATATCAATGACAGAGTCATCTTTGTCTCTGAACATGTTCCTAGGGGATGGGGAGCCATAAGAGAGAAGGGATGTTTATGGCTTTCTCTTGTTGATACCCTTGCAGAATGCTCTACCCTTCAGCATTTTCCACAAGGCTGTATTCTACTCAAAAGCAAGTGCCCTCTTAAATAATCAGAAAGCTTTGTATGTTATAAGCAGCACCTTGAATTGCACCCAGAAGCTTCCCAACAATCAATGCAGCTCTTGCAATAGTGGTGCCACATGGGTACATCAAGTATAACCAGACAAGTAACTGCATTTTGAACCATCTATAGCTTCTGAATAGTTTCAAACACATCCACAAAGGTGTATTGCACTAGTGTTTAGGTAGCTAGGATGACAAAATGGCGGGCTTCTGCCATCCTGGTTACATCTCTCTTTTTTTATGCTGCTGCAAAACTTGTTCCTCATTCACATTGGGAAAGGAAAGATTGCACATGAGAACATTGTTATAAAGAGACCAAATGTAGCCACCATCTTTGTTACAATCTCAGGCTCACTGGAAATTATTCTGCAAAGAATCAATTTGAGCATATTTACATATTGCCCGTCAACTTGACCAGCATTGGGTTAATTTGATGTGAGCAAAAGCTGTAAAACAATGGCATAGCTGGTTCACAAGAGTATAGCTGTTCCTGATGATTGTTGTGCATGAGAATTCCTTGACTTGACCAGAAGGTGACCACTTTACCAGTTTTAGTGAGATGATCCCTCTTTCCCTAACTACATCTTCTATTATATTATCAAAGCAAAGAAATGCAGAATAAAGAATCAATCCCTGGAGTAGGTCTTTCCTTGTCCCTTGTGCAAGGTTAATTCAGTTATTCCCTACGAACCCAGGGTGCAGGGTGGGGCACAGAATACAACCCCAGTGAACCTGGTTTCTGTCTCTTGTCCCAGATTAAAAAGGCGTTCTTGGCCTTGGTGGCTAACGGGGTACGAGCCGCTCCACTTTGGGACAGCAAGCAGCAGTGCTTTGTGGGTAAGTGATGCAACTGGATGAACAGCAGAGGTTGAACGCAGCAACAGCTGGGCATGGTAAAGGTGGAGAGGAGAATTGGGATTGCCACCCATCTCAAGCTATATTAAGGAGAGTCAAAGAGGCAGAATTTGATGCATGCAGACATTTTTAAGGTTCATCCATAAGTCCTGCTTGAAATGCTTGCCAAGAACATGCCCTCACAATGGACCTTCACTTCACGGCCAGCCTGCTGCAGTGACAGATCAAAGTTGTTAAAACGGCCAGGCATGAACATAGTGTTTTCCTTCTTAAGCTGGCATCAGATCACTCATCCACATAATCCATAGTTTATGGAGAAGGAACCTTCAGAGGTCAGTGATCTCTTCAGCAATAGTTGGCCTGCTGCAGAACCACCCCTACCCATCTGGCTGCTGGGCTCTTCATCACTGGGATTATTTGTGCTATGGCTGCCAGAGAGATTACACGCCTTCCCGGCACAAATGCTTTTTTCTTTTAGAGGCAGCTCTGGCAGTATTGACCTCATGTAAGACAACGTGCAGAAATCCCCTCAGTAAATCCAGCATGAAATCAAACACATAGGATGCTGCTATTCGTAGTCATATTTGAAAAAAGAATAATTCTGTCTTCCCTAGGAGGTAAATGATTATGGTGTATAGGAACTGGCTATGGACATATTTGGGCACATTTTCCTGGAACTGGAGCAGGCTATTTTCGATGCTTACTTTCATTGTAGCAATTTCCTTTGAGGAGGCTACAAATCACATCATAATTTCACCTTACTGAAAACTTGTGGATAATTTTATTTATAAAATGTCATTATTTTATTATTTATTTTATTATTATTATTATGTATAATATTTACTGGCTACCCATCTTTAGAATAGAATAGCAGAGTTGGAAGGGACCTTGAAGGTCTTCTAGTCCAACCCCCTGCTTAGGCAGGAAATTCTACACCACTTCAGACAAATGGTTATCCAACATCTCCTCAAAAACCTCCAGTATTGGAGCATTCACAACTTCTGGAGGCAAGCTGTTCCACTGATTAATTGTTATAACTGTCAGGAAGTTTCTCCTCAGTTCTAAGTTGCTTCTCTCCTTGATTAGTTTCCACCCATTGCTTCTTGTCCTATCCTCAGGTGCTTTGGAGAATAGTTTGACTCCTTCTTCTCTGTGGCGGCCCCTGAGATATCAGAACACTGCTATCATGTCACCCTTTTCATTAAACCAGCAGAGCCACGTTGTTAGGCCCTTATGAAAATATAATAGGTTTCGGGCAAACGTCTCATGGGGAGGTGGGGGGCAAGATGTTCCAGAGGGCAGGCGCAACAGCAGAGAAGGCCTTCCTTCTGGACCCCACCAGCTGGAATAATCAGGCTGACGGGAGCCGCAGCATTCCTCCTCTGCCAACACGAGTGGTACTGGTCAATCCCAGTGGGGCGATACGGTCCTTCAAGTAACCTGAACCCATGCCATGAAGGACTTTAAAGGCAATCACCAATACCTCAAATTGCACCTTTAAGCCTTTAAAATATCAATTTTAACACTTTGGGTCCGTTCTGTTGCCGCATGCATTGGTGCCTGTTTCAGTTAAGGTAGGAGCAAGCAACGTTTTAAACACACACAAATACACACACACTCTTAAAAGATTGCAAACGTTGTATTTACAAAACTGGAGGATGGAAAGGAAGCAAGATGCTTGCTTAGCAAACTAGGTCTGTCAAGCCTAGAAGAAACTGGATACATTTATTTTATTTAAGTAGAAATAAGAAATAGCCAAATTTATGTTTTGCTTCCAAATTTCAGTCATGGGTTCCTTAGGCAACTTGTAACCTGTGAGCTCTAACATACCCCTGGTTAGATCATTCAAACTCTTCCCCCAGCAGGAAGAGGTAAATTACTAGGAGTGTAGAGATGTGGAAATCAGCAAGGGAAGGAGGCATAACTGACTATAAGAAGCCACATGTAATGTAAGTTCTGTTAGTTGCTGTAGATTGTAGCCTGCAGCCCATTTCCTGCAAACTCTGGGTGTGTATAAGTGCCATTCATTCTTTCTCTTACTCCCTCTCCTGCAGGTATGCTGACCATCACTGATTTTATTAATATCTTACATCGCTATTATCAATCTCCTCTGGTGAGTTTTCCAGTACCTTAACATCTTCTCAAATCTGGAGCAAAGTGGCTTTAGACAGTTTCGTTCAGGGCACTGGAGAGAAGAAGAGAGGAAACAAATTGGGAGAACCACCCAAAATTAAGTTGCAGGCATGAGCTGTTCCAGATTTGGGACTCTAAGAGTTGAGCCTTTCAGCTGGAAAAATGGGTAGGTGAACAACAAAAGTTTTAAAATGGAAACCAAGAATATGGACACACCACAAATTGTTTTTCATTGGCCTGTGAGCAACTTTTAAAATAAATATTCATTGACATGGTAAATGCAACTGAAATATTAGTGTGTTTAAAAATAAACGTTTTGGAAAAATCTGAAGTGTTCCTAAACAGAATTTTGCAGAAAATTTTATAATTATATAACACATGTCTACTCAACATGTTTAGTGAGAGTCAACATATTTTGTCTTTTCATATCAACTAGCCATAGAGCCATTTCTAAAAGCAATGTGAAGTTACACTGTTGGGTTCTTGTTCAAGGGAACAATAAGGGACTTTTTAAGGTTATCCAATCCATCTCACTTCCATATAAGTGCTCATTGAATGGCTGGCTTTAAAAAATTAGGGTCTATCTTGTTCACAAAAATGTGTTTTAAGTAACTTATACTTTTGAGGAGTTTAATATTTATGCTTTAAATATTCTGAAATACATATTTTACAATTTGAAATTTTTGGTCAGACCACTTGAAGAAACAGAAAGCAAATGCACATTATGAGACAGCCATCAAATATTTGGCACTCAAAAGCATCTTTTTATTATGTCTTTTTCAATTTTTTTCAGTGAACTTTCCCACAAAGTGTTAGGCTGAAACCCAGGTCATATAGAGCAGAGAATGTGATTTCTTTGGAATAGTTATTAATATAGCCAGAACAAATTGGGTAGGTTCCAGCCAGCTCTGTCCTAATTCAGAGCCTCCACAAAATTCTATTCTCAATTTGTTTCTGCTGAGTTGCCATCAAATGTCATGGGTTTTTATTAGCCACAAGTAATCCAATTGACCCCAGGTTCACTAAAAATCCAATAAGCACTGTAAATTAGGAAAGTGTGTTTGCTTTTGAATCTTGCTTCAATGGCTGGGGAAAGGTTTTATATAAAAATATAGAACAAAGATGGTTTACCAAAAAGAACTGTAAAATATGAATATCTTCAGCTTTTTTATATATTAGTAACTTACTAGTGAATAACAAGTCTGTCTTCAAATTAAGCCTTGCTTCAATTGTTGTTCACGCCAATGTCAGCATTTTTGGAGCTGAAAAACAAAACCTTGGAAATGAGGGGTGTTTGGTGATATAATTTGCTCCTTCTCACTATCATCCAGTTTCTTGTCCTGCAGAATTGTGAAATAAGTCTAAAGTTTAGCAAAGGTGATTCCCATTACAGAGAATTCTTCTTGCTGTAAATTTATTCACAGTCTATCCCAAAACTACAAAGCCACTGAGTTTTTTTTTAAATCACATTTTAAAAATTATGCAGCTCAGATTTACCTTGTCTAGAAAGATCATCTAAATTCTGGTGAAATTTTTGAAAGATACATCTACCTGTGTTTTTCCCATACTAAACAGTAGGTAAGCTCTGAGTCCTCCCCCCACAAGCTTTAGAAGGTATTTAGAATACGAAAGTTGGAAGGGACCTTGAAGGTCTTCTAATCCAACCTGCTTAGGCAGGAAACCCTACACCACTTCAGACAAATGGATATGTAACATCTTCTTAAAAACGTCCAGTGTTGGAGCCTTCACAACTTCTGGAAGCAAGTAGTGATAGTAGTAGTGATTGTAAACTCACACGATCAGCAATGGCATCTGTCCTATTCACTACTATTACTTTGTTCCAGGTCCAGATATACGAGATTGAGGGGCACAAAATTGAAACTTGGAGAGGTAAGTGGCATATCCTTCAGACAAATTGAATATTATAAATGCAGTTTAACTTTTTTTAAAACATTAGTTAACATCATCACATACGGTATGTGAATGTTACATTTATGTCTATTTACATGCATTACTATTAAATTAAAACCATTCTTTAAATTCAGTTTTAAATTGTCTAATTGTCCAATATTTTTTACTAAGCCAATGGTAGGTATTATTTGACTATGTACTGATGATGATTATTTGTTCTGTTTTCACTGGCTCAAGGTTGACTTAGCCTTCCATCCTTCTGAGGTGGGTAAAATGAGGACCCAGATTGTTGGGGGCAATATGCTGACTCTCTAAACCACTTAGAGAGGGCTGTAAAGCACTGTGAAGCAGTATATAAATCTAAGTGCTATTGCTATTAGTTTCATTCTATACCTACACCCTTCTTTCACTTTTTCTATGCTGGCCTTACAGTCTCGTTTTTGTTATTTTCCCAAGTTTATACAGGCTACTAGTGCTGGTCTGTTATCATCCTAAATTGTTTTTTGAAATTCTACTGCAGATAAACTAAGGTAATCTGGCAAATTCAGCTTGTATTGTTGACAGAATAGAATCTGCTCTTATTACATTATCAACTGCATTTATATGCTATCCTTCTGTCTCCCTTTCTCTCCAGAGGTGTATTTGCAGGGTTCCTTCAAGCCTTTGGTGCACATTTCTCCAAACCACAGGTAAGTCCAGTATTTCCCACATAGGCAAGAGCAGAAAAACATCCTTTTTTTGTAAGAGAGTTGTCAAGTTTCATTCCCACCATCTCAGGGGTGAAATTCAGCAGGTTCTGACCAGTTCTGGAGAAGCGGTAATGGAAATTTTGAGTAGTTTGGAGAATCGGCAAATGCCACCTCTGGCTGGCCCCAGAGTGGGGTGGGAATGGAGATTGTGCAATATCCCTCCCCCAGGAGTGAGGAGGGAATGGAGATTTTGCAGTATCCTTCCCCTGCCATGCCCACCAAGCCATGCCCACAGAACCTATAGAAAAAATTTGAATTTCACCACTGCACCATCTGAAGCAAAAAACTTCACTCTGCCACAAAGCACAAAACCCTTGTCATTTTGTGGCTGCTGTCAAAGAGAAATCAGAGAGAAGTCTGATAAAGTGGGATATCTGACCCTCCCCCCCACCCCAAGGGGAGCCAGAGACACCCTAATGGAATCTCTGATAATTTTATCAGCTGATAAGAGGCAGAAAAAACATAGATGTTTTGCCAATCATCTCTTAACCAAAAAAACCACTTACCAGTATTTCTGCCTAGTTGAAGTCCTTGACTTACTACCGCAGCTGGAACCAGAATTTCCAATGCTGAGCAAGGTGATCGTTAAATGAATTTCACCCAGATTTTTTACGATATTTTTTTGCCATAGTTATTAAGTGGATCATGTAGTTATTAAGTAAATCTGACCTCCCCTGTTAACTTTGCTTGTTGGAAGCCAGCTCGAAGGTCACTAATGGTGATCTCATGACCCAAGGATGATGTGACATTGTAAATACATTCCGGTTGTTAAGTACCCAAATTTTGATGATGTGGCCATGGGGATGCTGTGACAGTCAACATTAGGAGGGGAATTAAATGTCACTTTTTTCACAGCAGTTGCAACTTCGAACGGTTGTTAAAAATGAATGGTTGCTGTACTCCAAGCCTCTTTCAATAACTCTGCTATATTCCTTCACATATTCCTTCCATTTTGAAGCAAGTTTGTCCATGCTCCTGAATGCCCTGGAGGAGACTGTCCAGTGATGGGGACTTAGACTTAGAACTTAGAATAACTTTATTGTCACTTTGAATGTACATTAATCAGTATATATTAAAATGAAATTGTGTTGCATATAACTCTCAAAGGGTCGCCACCAGGGGTGGGATTCAAAAATTTTAGCAACCGGTTCTCTGCCCAGTTGCTGGGAGGAAGTGGCCATGGTGGGTGTGGCCTCCTGCACCATGGTAGGTAGGGTGTTTTTGCACTCCCTGGGTTTCGGAGGCTTTCCTTGAGCCTCTGGGTGGGCAAAAACGGCCTTCCCCGGGCTTCAGAGGCCCTCCAGAGACCAGAAACAGGCTCGTTTCTGGACTTCCGGGAAGCCCGTTGTTCACCCTCCCAGAGTCTTCACGCGGACCCTGCATTTAACTGGCATCCAAAACTGGCTGCATAGAGACCCGGGGAGAGGTGGGGAGGGGCGGGTGGGACCAGCCAATCCTTGCAACTACTGGTTCAGCGAACCAGATGTAAAATTACATCTGGCCTGGCCTGTTAATTTTAACTTATTTTAAATGTATTGTCTTTTAAATTCGGTTTGTTTTTTGGATATGTATTTAATTTTTTTTTAACTTTTGGGATGTGTGTTTTTTTAATGTTGTACGCCGCCTTGAGTCCTTTTGGAGAAGGGTGGCATATAAATCCAAACAAACAAACAAAATTAGCATCCGGTTAACCTAAGCCAGTCCGAACTGGCTGAATTCCACCCCTGGTCTCCACCTTTAATATAAACATAAACATGACAGGATAAATAAATAAATACAAAATTATTCATGTGCCCACATATGTTATACGACACAGAGAAACAACACAGTCTAGTTCAGATGTATATACACATGGCGAGAGAAACGAATCTTGTGAGTTTACCAGATGGATGGAATAGGGAAAAGAGCTGTTAGAGAATCTGCAAGGCCTGCTAGAAATACTTTGAAACCTCCTCCCAGAGGGGAGCAACAGAAACAGCAACAGAAGAGGTTTCCAAGTCCATCCCTAGGAACATCACAAGGCCTTTTCACGTCTCTCCTTTCTCCCTCTCCTAGCCTCTTTGATGCAGTTTATTCCTTGATTAAGAATAAGATCCACCGGCTGCCTGTGATTGATCCCATCTCGGGGAACGTCCTGCACATCCTGACCCACAAGCGTATCCTCAAATTTCTGCATATCTTTGTGAGTGCTGGGAAGGCCTAGGAAGCCCAAAGTGCTGCTGCAGTGTGATGACTCTACTGAATTGTTTCCTTAAGGGTTTGTTTGTCAACCTGCACTGTCAACGCTCACGGTGCTTTTAAAAAGTTGAGAGAAAAGTTTGTCTTGGGTTGAGCTCAAATTTTTTTTTGAGTAGTTCGGAGAAGTGGCAAATACCACCTCTGGCTGGCCCCATCCCCATCTGTTCTCTGCCTCCAGAGTCCCAGCTGATAAGTATAAGTATAATCTTTATTGTCATTATACTTAAATACAACGAAATTGATCAGGAGGGAATGGGGATTTTGCAGTAACCATCCCTTGCCACACCCACCAAGCCATGCCCACAGAGCCGGTAGTAAAAAAAAAAAGAATTTCACCACTGCTCCATTGTGAGCAAAGAAGGATGGAGCTCGCTTCCACAATAATCCTCTCTTTTTCTCCTTGCAGGGAGCCATGCTTCCAAAGCCACGCTTCCTGCAGAAAACCATCCAGGAACTGGGCATTGGTACCTTTCGTGACATTGCTCTAGTGGTAGACTCAGCTCCTGTCTATACAGCTCTGGAGATTTTTGTGGACCGCAGAGTCTCGGCGTTGCCTGTGGTTAATGAAAAAGGTAAGGGGAAAATCCCTGGCTGCTTATCCCATCTTTGCTATGCTACCTGAATCCTGACCTGCTTTCTCACATGTTCAAGCACAGCTAGTGCAGCTCTTCCTTTTTACAAAATCATACAATTGAAAGGTCCCTCCGAGGAAATCTAGTACAAATCTCTCTTAAAGCATTTCAGACGGACGGCTACCCAGCCTCTGTTTAACGACCTCTAATAAGGGAAATATTTCACTTCATCAGGCATTCTATGATGACACTTAGTAGGGTTATTAGGAAGCAATTCCGTCTAACTACTGTAACCTGATTTTTCGTCCCTATGGCTTTGATGCATTGGTGCTATTCCTGCCCTCTGGAGTGGCAAATGCAAGACCTACTTCTGTGATGGTGAACCTATGGCATGCATGCCCAAAGTGGCACGCAAAGCCATGTTGCTCGGCACGCGTGGCCCTGCCTGTTTGACTTCTGGGTCTCTGGTGCACATGCGCATATGATGATCAGCTGTCCTTTGTGTGCATGGCAATGCTGAAAACTGGTATGTGCATGCGTGCCGGTCAGCTGATTGTCGGGTTGTATGCACACCAGAACCCGGAACTTTTCTTTTTCTGGAGCGTGATCCCTTCATACACATGACAGTGTCAAAAACCGGCCTGTGCATGCACACCAGCCAGCTGATTGAAGGCCGTGCATGCATGCTAGAACCCGGTTCTGCTTTTTCCGGAGCATGGTCCCGATGAGTGGGCGCACAGGCATGCACACAACATTTCCGTGTGACTTTTTGGGCACGCAGTGCCGAAAAGATGCACCATCATTGACCTACTTCCTCCTCTATATTTGAAAGTCTGATATCCCATCTCTGTGCTGTCGTAAGCCAGGATAACTATGATGGTCAGTTCTCCAGCCATTCAGAATTATCCATTAGGAACTGGAATGGTTTCCTCTTTTTGTTGTCTCCAGTTATGACAGGTTTACATTTGAATTAATTGTCATAATTATGA